>NW_010121911.1:0-54611 GCF_000699245.1 Pterocles gutturalis
GGTTCGTGTGGGGATCCCGCCCGCCGTACTCACCGCCCCCGCTTTCCCCGAAATACGAGTGTAGTCCCCAGCGTCACCGTCACCTGGGGGCACGGATGGTTTTAATTTTGTGCTGAGTTAGTGGGCAGTCGGTGTTCTGCCGTGGTGTTTCAGTGCTTTATGGTGGCCAGCACTTTAGTGTTGTTACCTTTTTGCTGGACTGTGGGAATCATCAGAATTCAGTGTGACCGTACATTGCCAAAGTGACACTTTGTGGAAAAACACCCAACAACCTGTTAGTAATAGTGTCAAATTGCTGGGGTGTGATGTGAGACGTTTTTACTGTGGTAAGTTTGAGCTAAAATAGAGTTTTAATTGCTTGAAATTCAGAAAACAGATGTTTGAAAATTAGTATCTCCAAGTAATTAACAAGAGATACTTAGTAGTATATAACATACAGAGAGAAAGTTATTTGCAATTTGGTGTTTAATAGCTTCGAGCTGTTCTGCGTTGCACGCTATGACGTTTTACAGGAAATTGTGGAAATAGGTACGCTTGAGTAGAACCATTCCCCATTAAAAAATGAGATGGGGCTATTTATATTAAAAATAAATATTACTTGTACAATTTAATATCTTCACGTGTCAGCCTGTCTGGGTTTGTTCATCTGTTGCATGCACACATGTGAAAATATATATGTGCATTTTTTTCTGTGGAGATATGTTTTAAGCATATTTAGAGCAGGCTTATAGAAGATATCTGCCTTTTTACTGTATCAACCATATTACTTGTTTCAGTTTCATTAGCAAGTCTGTTTTGAAGTACATAGCAATCTCACCTGTGAGTCTTTGCAGTTTAAGATAAGATAATCACCTTAAAAGTAAGAAATTACATTAGGAAAATATTTCTTGCATTAAGAAAAATTAACAAAATCACATTTGATTTAAAAGCACTGAAATGTAAAATTTGTAAAATAACTGAATCCACACTCTAATTATCTCCTTTTTTTCTCTCCATTCTTTTTGCAGATGTGAGTGAGGTCAGTACAATTATTTTTTATCTAATACGTAACACTCAACTTCTATTAACAGGCTAGACTTCTTTTTCATGGCAGTTATTACTTACTAATGTCGATTCCCAAGATGATAATGGAAAGATACCAATTAAATCCTGAAGGGACTGCCTGGAAATGTATCCACCCCAATTTCTCAAGTGGGACGGACTTTTTAAGAGACTGCCTTCATAGGTGACCATGAGGACAAAGTAACGGAGCAGTGGTGTTTGGACTTTATACCTGGCAGTTTGGATTGGAGATGACTGTACTTTAAAGCCAGTCTTCTAATTAAATTTCATTGCACAGAAGGATTATGAAAGAACTCAGGTGTGACTTCTTTTATGCCAGTGTTGTAGGCTGTAATAGATATAAAATTGTCAGTCTTCAACAAAATGTTCTAATGTATCTTTGCTGTATAATAAACTACTAGCCTTCATAGTAATTTAAAACCATAGGACATACTTAAATATACTGTACTGAGAAAAATTATAGTTATGTAAGAAGATGACTCCAAGTTTGTACATTATTTTCTTTTAAAATATTGGGAGAAATGGTATCTTTTTAAAAATTATCTTCTTTGGTTTTTTCCAGGCACCTGCAGGGCGGAAGGTAAGCATTTTTGTTTTTCTTGTGTGGAAATGGAGATAATATCAGATATTCTTAGACAGATTAATATTTTGTTGAATATTAGATGAAAGGAAAACTGACTACATTCATTATTTCCAGTGTTCCCGGAGAATAGCAGTAGCACTGAGATGAGTATGATGTAAAAGGAGGGAACAATGGGTGCAACATCTTAACACCAGGGTAAATTCAAATACTGGATTTAAGCTGCTTTACCCCAGAGCAGAACTAAGCCTACAAAGAACTAAAGGGTATCAAAGTAGCATTCTTGTTCAACCAGAGTTTCTTTGGAAAGATTTACATGGATTGAATAGTACAGCAATATCCATACAGGTCTAAAAGGCTAAATAGATTCTATTTTAGTTCTAAAAGTCACTGTTAAATTAGGGCCAGTTATTCATTACAGACTAAAGCCAACTTCGCAAGTACTTCTGTGGACTGTGCAGTGATAGTTTGACGTAGTAATGACAGTGACTAATCTATTTCCAGTAGCTTATTGTGGAAAAATAATATGTAGAAAATAGTATCAGACCTGTATGTGCAGTCTTCTTTCTCTTTTTCATGTACACTAATTCTTTTTAATGTATCTTTTTCCCTGTATTGTCCTGGAAAATTTCTGTTTTTTCTCATTATGTTTTGTTTTCTCCTGGCAGGGCCCTAGAGGAGACAAAGGGCCACAGGGAGAAAGGGTAAGGAATTAGATTGGCGTTCATTTGTTTGTGATCTTTGAACAACAGTTTGGAAGACCAGAAGGAAAAAATAAGTTCAGGCGTTGATGTGAGATTAAATGAATGTAGCTGTAGAAGCTTGCATGTACAATTTCATTAAAAAGAAACCAAGTTATCTATGTACCACGTTCTGCCCGGGCAATACCTCACCAACCTAGTTATGGTCATTGTGCCTAAGCAGATGCAGTTGAATTCAGATGGTAGCCTAGCACTCCAAATGAGGGTTTGAAAAAGTTTTTTCCAACTGCCCTCAGTGGAAACAGTGCATGAAAATGCAGGAGGGAAAGTTGACAAGTAAAGATGTAGTCTTTGAACAACATGACATATGGATAAGCTCTCTATATCAAACTCGAATAGACAAAGCTAGCTTTGAGGACCATTCATAATCTGTGCCTGCAAAGATGGCTTGAAAAAGCTGTCTTCTTGGCAGCTAGTCATTTGTCGTCTACCTTCTATTAGTCAAAGTGGATATTGTACTGTTAAAAGCTACTGTAAAAGTAACCATAAAAATAAGGACAGTTGAATAATTTAATGTTCATTCATATTGCTGATATCTGCTTTTCTGATTTGCTTCTGCATCCTTGCTGCTTTTTCTGAAATTCACATCCTTATCTGGGCAATGTGTAGTTATCATGTCTATTTTTGTATCTTCTGAAAATAAAAATGCCATAGTACTGATAGGTAGCTCTTGAAGATTTCTTAGATCATAATATGCTCAGAAACATAATGGGAACTATTAGGAAGAGTATATCTGTATGATCAACTGGATATTTGCTTTAGACTACCACTAACTACATTAGTTTGATTAAATGACATACATGCTTTGTCCTGAAGGGAGCAAGCCTAATCCTGCTCTTTTAGAAATCCGTAAGACTGTTATTATGGATTTCATCATTTTGAACTAGGTCCAAAATACAGACCGAATGAAATACCTCATCTCAATTGCCACAGTGGCAAAACTTGACCAGCTTTGTGCATTGAAGATGAAAGAATATAAGGGCAAATGTTGCTGGATTGAACACATGTAATTTCAAGCTGTTGTAAAAGAGGTTCTGACACTGGTGGCAGAGTGACAGTATCAAAAATCTGTAGAACAGCATTGCTTTATTTTAATTGAATTTGTAATTATACCAGAAAATAGTCTAGACTTATTAAAAACTGGCCTTCGACTTAGTTCATACCAGTAGGGCTGACCTCTGACAGTCCTCAGTTGGTCAAATTTTAGGCTCTCACTAACAGAATCTCACAGGCTGTGTGGGTCACTTGGGGCTCACAGGTCCAAAGTTTAGTCACTTAAAATGAAACTTCCCAGTTTGGAGATCATGTTTTGGTAGCATAGATCCAATATTGCCCTCACAAAAGTTCTCAAATATGAAACTACAGTAAATATCTGATACGAGGTATGACAACGCAATGTAAATTCAGGCTATGCTTATTTTCTAAAGTTAGCCGTTTATTGAAACTGCATATGTACCATGGCTATAGTATGTGCCATAGGTGCCTGGTTGTTAATGAATTTGTCTCTTCAGTGTTTTCTTTAGCTACTTGTAATGTTCACTTTATAATCCGCTTTTTGACTCTAGGGTCCACCAGGTCCACCAGGCAGAGATGGTGAAGATGGTCTACCAGGTCCTCCAGGTCCCCCTGGTCCTCCAGGTCTTGGCGGAGTAAGACATCTAAACTTTCTATTACTGAAACTGCTAATCTGTGCTTTGTGACCAAGACTAAATGCAGATCTGCCAGAAAACACTGATGTTGCATTGGAGCATTCTCTTGTGATTTGCAAGAAATTGATGGTCCCAGTTCCAATGAAACTCTGCTTGGGATGTATATTTTCCATGGCAAATTTGGATTCTGTATTCAACAGGGACTTAGAGACAGGAGCAAGTCAACCCTGTTAATTAGCATTAAATTTATACAGGCATGATGTCTATTGATTAGGAATCAGCTAAATGAAACCTGTGCTGTTAAGCAGATGGGGAAAAGAAACGACACTTTGCAGTTAGGTTCAAGAGACAGTAATTGTATTGGAATAAGCTGAAGAAGGCTACCCTTAAGCTAAAAGTCCATACTTAAAAGTCCTTTAGAATTTTAGAATATCTTCCTTTAGAATTTTTTCATTTCTATCTGTATTGATGCTGCAGAATGTAAGTGAACTGTGTCACATACACACTTTCTGCAGAAGTGTCCATTATGTATTCTCTGCAGAATGCTGGCTTTAACTCTTTGCTTGACATTAGGTTGCACAGGGAGCATGAAGACATAGACGGTGTCACATTGATCAAGTTTAGTAAATTCTCCTGCATGCAGGAATACTCTTTTGCCTTCAATCTGACTACCAATAATTCATTTTCCTGTTAGCAAACCCCAAACTGCTTTCATTAATTTATATTATTTTGATACGCTACTAAAACAAAAAAAGCAAGAAAAAGATTTTTTTATTGTGTTGTTTAGAACTTTTTTCCATTTTAGTGAAGAGGGGAAACATATTCTACAAAGCTAGATGCATATTTGCCTACAAGACTTACTTGATCATACAAGATCAAAAATCCAGTGCGGTGTTTCTGAGGCTGCATGCTCCTCAGATCTTTTTGAAGCTGAAGGGCCCAGCTCATCTGATAGTCAGTCAGGGCTGGTACATGAATTGTGCTCAGACAATGTGGTGAAAAAACATGCATAACTTCCCTCATTGGAAATTAGGCAGAACGATTTCCAGAGTTTCCAGAAACTTTCCAATTTTAAATGACCACTGAGTTTACATTCTTAATTTTCAGTTCACACTATTGCAATGCCTCTTTGTCACTACTGCGTAGATATTTGAAGCCATTGTGTGCAAGGGCCTTCCTAGTAAAATCAAGTCTTTCTGGAAACAAGTGACTAGAAATGTATTTATAATAGGGCCATGTTTACTGAGTTTTATGTATGCTGCTTCAACATACCTTATAGCAAGTATAGCAAGTCAGATGACAGATGTAGAATGATGATTATCAATACTTCTTAAAGTAAAATTTTTAGTATTTTAATTTTAAACTTTCTATCACCTACAGAACTTTGCTGCTCAGTACGATCCATCCAAAGCAGCTGATTTTGGCCCAGGACCTATGGTAGGTATTAGTGTTTTGATCATATATTCAGTCAGACTGTAAACTGCTCCTTCAGTGTAGGACAATGCGAAGTGTTTGAAATATAGTCTTAGGACTTGAAATATGGTCTTGGGACTGTATTTCACTTGAATATAGCATTGCTGAGTCTTATGCTTTAATTCTGTTTGTTGACCACACTTTTATGGATTAGTGAATCTCATAATCTGATGTCAGATAAGACATCTGCTTTTATATACTATTGCTTTACCCATATTGAGACAGAAGATTGTGTTTTTGAGATAGATTTTAAAGCTGCTCTCTAAAGCAGACATAAGTCTAGAAAGTAACTCAGTATATCAGCTCCAGTTGATGACCTTTTTTATCCTATGTCTGAACAACCCTTTTGGTATCCTTGGATTGCACAGGTTTGGTTGGAAATTGGCCACCGCATTTGGTTCTCAACAACTGAATGTTAGTACATGCTACTACAAGGCAAGATTCCTGAGGAGGAATCTTTATCGGTTACTGTATACTATGTCAAAATGGACACTTAAGGAGTCTGTTGCCTCTCCACATGAATTTCTAACACTTCCTGATGTTAGCAGCTATTTTCAGTGTACATAGCAGAATATGTGTTAAATTCACCACACACGCTAGCGTCACAGACAATGCGTCTGATAGGTGAGCAGCAGGATGAAGGCTGCCCAGGATTATTCTGGGTCGAGTGCTTGTTTCCGTTTCTGAAAAGAGTGTGATATTAAATAGATTTTTGAAAAAAAATGGCATCCATTTAGGTACTAAATATAGGAAAATAGGAGTATTTTAATTAAGTTCTTCAAGTGTCTGACAATAAATCAAAAATGTAGATGAGGATTTATCTGGGATGTCACAATCTCTAAGTTCAATTTTTTGAGTCAGTTAATGACATGCAACAGCAGTAGAATCTACCTACTGTGAGGAATTTTTAAGTTTCATAAAGAAAATGTGAGAGATTGGAAAGATTGAAAAGGAGGGAAAACAATTATAGACTACAATTTGTGAAGAGATTCACAGGGTTTATGTAGCACATATGATTCAGACTGTCCAGAAACAGTTATTTTTCCCAGAATTGCTGCATATTTTTATAGCCACAAGATTGCTTTAGCTTCCATAAGTAAATGCCTGTATTTAATCCCCTTAATAAAAAGTATTTAGTCTTGCAGGAAAGGTACATAAGCCATTGAAAAGTTGGCATGTGATTTTAATCTTGTAATGAGAAAATCTAAAAGGGTTGTTCCCAGGAATGTTTTAAAACTAATCCAAAACATAATGATTTTTTGTTGAAACATCTCATAAAACATTCATTTGGACAACAGAAGCCTAAATTAAATTTCAGTTCAAAGTTGTTTGCTTGCTTAGTAAAGCTTAAGACAACTGTTAAGAAAGTGCAGTGATCTATGGAACTTTCCTTTTTAAAAGTGATTTTTGGCCCTTTTTTTCAAAATGTATGTAAATTCTAAATTCAGTCAAGGAGAGTATGTCAGTGACTTATTTTGGAGGTGAAAAGAAGATAATTTAATCTAAAACAGAAAACAAGGAAATATTTAAATAGAAGTTGATCGTTATTTGAAATAGATGAGTACACAATATGTAAAAGAGTTTTTTATTTCTTTGCAAAGTTATTTGTGAACCTCTCAGTTCATGGTAATACTGCCATTTATATACCTTTATTTTCCCTTACACATCTCTACCATTTTCATGATCTTTTTCTTCAACATCTCATCTTGAAAATCATGATAAAATTTACAGGCCCTAAAATATAATCTTTTTTAATGTGTTGTTATGACCCTAGTCTTTAAACTCTGGACTTTCATGCAGAGGAAGGGAGAGGGTACATAGAAGAATGAGCCAGTGCACTTGCTAAGAAGCCAGAATAGATTAAGAAGTCTAATCACAAGGTTCTGAGCCATAATGGTACGTTCCTAATCATCTCACTGGATTCTGTGCTGGTTCATTACCATTAGAAGATCTGTTTGCATTTGGACTGTGCAAATTAATGCAGATCTCTTAACTTACTCTAACTTGATTTGGACATTGCACACTGAAAACTGTAATGCTTACCAATATTTTGGGAATACCAGGAATTGATGTTATAGATTAATCTATATAACGGTTATTTTTTAAAAATATTTTGTAATATTTCTCCCCTAGGGTTTAATGGGACCTAGAGGCCCACCTGGAGCATCTGGACCCCCTGTAAGTACAGTCTCATATCTTCTACTGACTAATTAACACTGACATACCTGAAAATCTCAAAACAGCTTGTTCTAACAAAATCTCCTTCCTTTTCTAGGGTCCTCCTGGTTTTCAAGGCGTTCCTGGCGAGCCTGGTGAACCTGGTCAAACTGTAAGTACAGGTTTCACCTACAGACACTGTTAGCATTAGAAACAGAACACCAAAGTTGGCTTGTAATTTTTAAGCCCATTTCTCCTATCCATATGCTCATCCTTGAATGTTTGAATTGGATATTCCTGCTTGATCCTGTTACAGAAGCAGGGCTGAATGCTCAGAATCAGACTCCTTCAGGTTGGAATCGTAAAGTGCAAAGTCATTTAGGCTCCAGCTATGCCCCAACTCAAGTCAGTAACCAGGGAAAAGATTTATCTGAAGAATGATGCTTAAGCACTCTTCAATCTATTTTTAACAGGGTCCCCAGGGTCCTCGTGGTCCCCCTGGCCCTCCAGGAAAGGCTGGTGAAGACGTAAGTGGTTATTAAATGTTTCTCATCTCTTTTGAAGCTGTGATTCAACTCTAACATTAGATTATTGTTCAGCTAAGCATTCTATTTGCCATAATTTTTACATTGTTCTATAATATTGGATGGAATAAACAAATCCCTGAAATAAGTGTTTTATAGTACAAGAAATGCTGTATGTTAGGATCATACAGAAAAATGGATAACTTCAAAACCTCTCCAAATGCATTATTTAGCTTCCTGAGTACAGGAAGAGGGAAACTTGAAAGCTGACAAGCTCACTGTATTTACTGAAAAATAAAAACTTTGCAATTGTCTTTCCTTTTTTAATGGTTTATGTTGTAATTTTGTAAAATGAGTTTTCCTTCTTCATGCATTTTTACTGCATTTTTAGGGTCACCCTGGCAAACCTGGAAGACCTGGTGAGAGGGGTGTTGCTGGCCCTCAGGTATGTAGCGATCTACTGTATACAATAGAAAACAGTTCTCTTATCAATGAAACCTAACGACATTTCTGAATTGCACCGCATTAACAGTCTAGTAATATTTCCTGTATGCATTAATCGAATTTCAGTTCTTACCTTCAGAAATATCATAATTATGGGGTTTTGGGGGGTTTTTTTACCCCCTTAGTAAAGCTAGCATAGTTAGTAACAGAAGTGACATAGTGAGGAGTTACACAGGAGCAGGTGAGCAGGCACCTTGGCGTAGAAAGCTAAAACATCTGTGCTATCACATGTTAATACATGAAATTTCCGAGATTCAGAACTGGAAAATGAGGTTGATCACTGTTAGTCTTGGAACAAGTCTGGTCCTGGGAGGTTAGGGAATGGACTGTGTTCCTTACTTGAGTGGTCATGACCCAAATCTACTCAATTTTATTGAAAGACTTAGGCTTTTTTTTCTTTTTAACTGTTGTATGTAATATGAGAGACAATCATTCGCGTGCTATGTGTTTTTAGGGTGCTCGTGGTTTCCCTGGAACTCCTGGTCTGCCTGGCTTTAAGGGAATTAGGGTGAGTCCATACATACTTTTTTCCCTGAATAGTTAAGACTGACAACGCTTCAGCATACTGAAAAACTCTAAAATCCCCTCAAAGTTAAAAATATATATTCTAAGTGCATGAACCTCTTTGAAGTTTTTAATACCTCCTGATATGAAAGAGTGATTTAAAAAAAAAATCATAAGATTATATTAGGTTATCATTTTATAGCCATTTGTGGGAAAATATATGCTTAATATTATTTTTCTACTCAACATAGGGACACAATGGTCCAGATGGTCAAAAGGGACAACCTGGTACTCCTGGCACCAAGGTAAAGATGAAATCTGAAACTGTAGGATGCATTTGTAGCTCTTTCTAGTGAAAGACATATGAAGCTCCCTTCAATTAATTTTCCATGTTGTCATTAAACATTTCCTAACTGCAATAATCTAAAAGTCAGTGGATCCATGTAGGACAAATATGTGCACCTTAACATGAGAAATTATTCCTGGGGCCTTATTCAGGAACCCTCAGTCAGGTTAGACTTTTCAATGAGTAAGAGCTGCAGAATTTGTCTCCCAGTGACTGGTGATCCGGCAGCACTTAAGACTGATTTTTGCTATCTCTGCTTTTCTATGGATTATACTTGGGGTTTTGGTGGTTTTTTTAAAGCATGATAAAATGAAAATATCTCATTTTTCTATAAAATTCCGCTGTGTGAGACACATGCTCTCGTGTAAAGCTTTCTGCTAAAACTTTGGATAGCTACAATGCTCTTCTGGGTTAAGGCAATTTGATCTTCACAGTTGTTTTCCTTTTTACCTTCCTCAGACTAGTGCACATTTGAACACTTTCCTTAAAAAAAATATTTTTAAAGATGGTCTAGAAACATATTCAGCAAACTTCCCCTCTCTTAGTTTCTTCTTCTCCTGTTCCACCTCAGCACCTAATAGCAGTGTTCTTAAAAAAACTGCTGCAGAATTGAGTTGTAGGAGACTTCAATGCTGCTGACTTATTTAGAGATGTGTATTCAAGAGCTTTTAATATAACAATGAAAAGCTCAAATACTAATTTTTCTTATTGCTTTTTTTCTAAGAGCTTAGCACTACTTGCTTATGGAGTTATTAACTGTAACATAGCATTCTCCAGTATCACTGCAAGTTGTTAATCTCCAGAAAGAGTTTGGTAATGAGATAGCAAACACACAGTCTACCCAGTCTTTGGCGATTAAAAGCAGATAAAACAATTAAGTAAAGGAAAGAACAGTTGTTAGTAACAGTGCTAATCTGACTGGAAAACACAAGCATAATAAATCAAGGTCACTCTTTATATAACTGTGCTAAAGGCAGTGGTCAATGTAAAGACCTGTGCTGTTTGCAGTGTTTAAGACTGAATGCATTCAGATATATTCAGGATACCAGTGCTCTAGTGCAAATCTTGTCACTATAGACCAGCCTAGACTAACTGCAGGCTTGTTCAGAACACAATGCTAAAGGCGGAGGAGTCATGTTTTAATAACTGTCATTCATATCTCAGTTTTGTTGGTCTTAATTTAAAAATAGTTGAGGCAGATCCTTATTTTCAGCCATTTGACAGGAACTTTGTCACTTTAACCTAAGGCAAAAGAAAGCATAGTTCTGCTTCTGCTCTATCTAAAAACCAGTTGCTAATTGATCTTAATTTGTAGTTGACTATCCAGGCCCTGTCTCTTAGGTGAGTGCAACAGAGTAAATACCAGAATAAAGAAAGGGGGTAAAGAAAGATGAGATAGTTAAGTGAAGCAAGTTGCTCTGGCCCTCCTCTTCTTAGAGGATTCCACTTGGCAATGTTCCAGTATATGCAGAGACAGTTGCAGTCTGAACCCTCAGGTCTTGATGTGCTGTTATTGTATACTGTGGTACAAGTGCTACAGAAGGACAGTAGGATCCAGCAGTTGAATATCTCTCTAGATGGTGTTGTGCTGTCTGTCCAAAATGTCCTTTAAGTAATTCAAGACTGCAAACTTCCTTTTTTCCTAGGGAGAGCCTGGTGCCCCTGGTGAAAATGGTACCCCAGGACAACCTGTAAGTATTTACTGCTGCTGTGGAAAATGATAATCTGATAGAGGTGGTTCAGCCAGCATTTTTGTCATCAGTGACACTCCAGCAAGCTAGATGCTTTAATGTAATAGTACGTAAAAAATTAGAACAGAATTGCCTGTCTGCAACACAGTTCATATACAGACTTAGCAGAAGAAAAAAAAATCTATATATCTTTGTTCAATAAATAAGTATAAATGAGTTAATTTAATTTTTCTTTCAGGGTGCTCGTGGTCTCCCTGGTGAGAGAGGAAGAGTAGGTGCCCCTGGACCAGCTGTAAGTGGATTCCCATTTGTCTGTTATCATGACCAGCCACTTGCTGTGGCTTTCTCTCATCTTTGAATCTCTTTTCAAACTCTATTTATTGTGTTCTCTCCTCACAGGGTGCTCGTGGAAGTGATGGCAGCGCTGGCCCCACTGGACCTGCTGTAAGTTCCAGTCTTGATCTTTGACAATCTGTTTCCGTTTAGGCCTTGTTTCCCTCTCTGTTTACAGAGGATTTCTTTGGCTTCTGAGAAGTTGTTTGTGTGGACATTTTAAACACAGTTCTTTGTTTCTTATCAGACCATCACAAAAAAAATTAATAGAACATAAACCCTTTGCAGACAATATCCTGAGAGCCTGAGGATTTATATTAAACACATCTGTATCAAAGGAAACAAATATTCTCCCATTTGCACTGGTGAGTTCTCAGGGAAACACCCGATGAACAGTATCCTAATTTCCAACAGTCTAACAGAACAGCTCTCATCCCAAAACTAAAAAAGACTTTAAACCTTTTAACAGGTATATACAACACATGTGTTGCAGATTATTACAGTTATATACATTTTGAAGCTGTTATACACACTCCAGGACACATCTTTGCACCTACAATGTTGTCCTGTCTGAATAACGGGAGTTAAGCTTTTTCATTCACCTGATACCTGAGTTATGTTAGCTACTGTGAAAGGTTCAGAAAGATACAAATGTCCTGATCTGACTTGTAAACAATAACTATTCTAATAAGTTCTAATCCAATGCAAATTTGTCCCTTTAAAAAGTGTTATTGTTGCCATAGTGTACCACTGACTTCAGTAAACCTCATTCATTTCAGTGAAATAAATATGTGTACAAGGGTATACTTTCACAGCTGTAAAAAAAGTCAGGAATAGCACAGATAGTTTTTCCTTCCCACCTTCAAAATCTGAGTCAGTGATGAAGATGTACTTGTTTCTGTCAATTCTGCTAAAGTTGATTTTAATACTCCTTGTCAGTTCGAATATCTGTCATACTTTAACAGAGTAGAATGTTAGCAGAGGTACGAATTTCACTTCAGTTCACCATATGGGGTATTCAAAAAATATACATGATTGGGCATTTGAACTGCAGGGAAATAGAGACTTCACAGCAAAGATCTGATGTTATACTTTGTAGGAGAACCAAATGAGTTACCATGGGAAAAATATTCTGGAGTTGCTGACTGCAGAGGTGTTACTCTGAATGGGCAGCAGCAGAGAGCTGCATTGGGTCCAGGCTAAAGTTATTTTGCACATATGTAGGTTATGATGCTATAAACATTCTGTATAGCACTTATTAACACTCTTTTTTTTTTAAACTAAACAAGAAATACCATTATATTCCCCTTGCCACTGTGAATTTAAGACAAAAATAGTTACTGTAATGGAAATTCAGGAATTTTATATTTTCATACATATGTTACAGGGCATTTAATCTTTTTTTCTTCACTTATGCAAAACTAGTGAGAATTCCAGGTACTCAGTTTATAGCAACCACAGTAGGCTATAGAATGTCAGAAGTCAATTCCTTTTTGCTACACCAGCTGAACCATTTTATTTCCTTGTATTTTTGAGGAAGTTTTATAGGCAGTATTTATAATTTAAAGATGTTAGCTCACAAAAAAAGTAGTTATAAATCCCCAATAGCTATGAATGAGTTGGATATTTCAGTAATAATTGGAGAAAAACTATCTCTTTGTATGCATTAAAGAATTACAAAGGCTGTGAATCCATCAGCATATCTTCTTTTGTGGTGTCTGGGTACTGTATGCTAGGAAGCTTGTCCCATCACAGTTATAAATCTCACAGCTAGATACAGTAGCATCAGTAGATGGCCCTCTTCAAGCTGACATGCCATTGCCTTTGCCATAAAAACAAAAACAGTCTGAAAGGGCACGGGGACTGCACATGTTCACTGCCTCAAAATGTATGCTCTGGGTATGAATCAAGATTTTTAGTCCATTCACATGTTAGAATCAGCTGCTGCCCTCAGCTGTTGTTAAGCCCATTTCAATTTCTAGTACATTCTTACTGATTTCAATATAAGTTGTGACAAGCACTGGTTTGTAAATTGGTGCAGAGATCTTACTGACCCTCTTCCTGTGTGTGAAGAAGGACAAATGCTGTTGTCAACACAGGGCTCTTGTGTGTAACCAGTAGTCCAGAAGGACTGCTGGTGTGAAAGTGTGCACAGTTGCCCCTGCACAGTAAATGTGTTGGAAAAAAGCCACCCAACCCTTGCAGTTGCAGAGTGCAGTGCTCCCCTTCATTCATTGTGGGACTATACAGCAAGACATCTTGCTTTGCAGATGCCTGCCTCTGTCCATCCTCTGTTTATTCTTTCTCAGCTGTTTGGCCTCAAGGCAAGGTTTTACCAAGTCACTTAATTCACACTTCTTTAGCTGCACTGCAAATGTTTTTCGGCATTGACCTCACTCTCAACTGTAGTGAACCAAATCTGTCAGTTTGGAGTTGCAAAAGGCAACTGATATTCTGAGATGGTAATGGGCAAAAGTATCTAAGTAAATGTGCTTTTTTAAATCTCTTTACTTCAGCAAGCAAGATACCTCTGTTGTCACTGAATACCTTTACACAACTGCTTCCCTTTCATTTCCTAGGGCCCTATTGGTGCTGCTGGTCCTCCAGGCTTCCCAGGTGCTCCTGGTGCTAAGGTATGAACAGTTGCTTCTCTTGGTACATTTCACAGTGAAGATGAAATATAGTAACTAGTATTGCTAGGCAGCAAAAAAACACCCTCTCTGAAATGGGTGTCCATTCTTGTCAAGATCAGGATGAGAATGAATCCCTATAGTATTTGGAGAAATCGTATATAAATGCTAATTTAAAATACAGCAGTATTTCACAGCTGAAGATTGATGCTAGGCAGGTTCAGGAAGACACATAACCTCTTTTTTTTTTTTTTTACTGCTTCCTATGTGGTGCAGTTCTGTAAACCTTATAAAGGTGATCATGATAAATAAGCGAAGTAGCAGTTTATATCACTTTACAGAAGTAGTGGAGGGCCAAGAAGCTGCAGTTGAGTATCAGGTTCCATCTAGCCTAAGTTCCTGAAATTATAATTGAGAAACTTTTCCAGGTTTAGGGCAATACCATTTTGCTCTTGCAGACTGTAACTTAGGTGATTCAGTTTATTGCTCAGACCTTAGCGTTTTTACCTGGGTAGGGCTCTCATTATTTTGAATTTTACTTTGTCCAAGGAAGAACAGAGGATTTTGGGCAAGACTGTCCCATACAGTGCATTATAAAATCTCATTCACCATTTGTCAAGAAGCTTAGAGGTGCATACACTTACATGTAGTGTGATAAAGTATTTTCATCCTTAACACAAACACATAAACTCCATGTCACAATAGACAAAACTCTTATCTTGATCTTACCTTTAGAAGAAAACAGAGTATTGTTTGCTAGACCTCTTATGCAGGGAAGATGAGGAAAAATTGGGGTCCCATTCTGGTTATTTTTTGTCAAAAGGCAAGACTTTTGGAAACCGTGAAATCTTCTCTCATGCAGATGTGAGTGTGGTTGCATCATGTAATTTCAAGAGAAGACTGAGTAGACGTCCAGAGTGAACTCTTACTACTTAGAGAATTGCCGAAGAGAAGTCGTCATTATAGTCAGTTTTTTGTAGCAGACTTAGTGAATACAAGCTTCTGAAAGTAAAACCAAGAATCTTTTTTCCTGTTATTTACTCCACCATGTAGGAACACTATCCTACAGCACTCTGGTCAAGCATTGTTTTACATTTTGCATCAGTGCAAATAACAACTTAAGGTGCAAGATAATGGTCAGTTAGGTCTCATACACCATGATGCATTTCAGGCCAATGTTGGAAACACATGGCTGCAGATAGGTCTGTAACTGTAGTCCTGATTTTCTAGGTCGATCTTTAGTGTAATCTCAGTGATAATGTATCATCTTAGATACGCTGAGCATCTGTTGTTCCCATGATAGCCATCAGCTTTGATGGGGCCTAGCTAGGCTTCCTAGCTTCGGTGCCTTTAAAATCCAATAAAAGCTCTCATCTATTTGATTTCCTGGCCTCTGAAGTTGGAATATAGATACATATATATGGAATTGTCTTCTTAATGTCAGATTAATGTAGGATTGCTCCACTATTGCTCTAACACTGTGTACATTGATAAAGGGCTCTATCCTTCTCTCAAACAGGGTGAAATCGGACCAGCTGGTAATGTTGGTCCTACTGGTCCTGCTGGTCCAAGAGGAGAGATTGGACTTCCCGGTTCTAGTGGTCCCGTTGGCCCTCCAGTGAGTAACTTGTCAGACTGTATCTGTTGTCAGACAGGAGCACTTGAGACTCTGAATTAACCAGTATTGTTCTATTTCTTAATAGGGCAACCCTGGTGCTAATGGTCTTCCAGGGGCTAAAGGTGCAGCTGTAAGTACAGACTTACTCACACTTGTCTTCTCTTAAAAAAAAAAAAAAAAAATAAAAAAAAAAATCAGCTAATGCAACAGAAAAGATAACGAGCTCATTATACTGGTTTTTCCCCCCTCTGTTGGACAGGGTCTTCCTGGTGTTGCTGGTGCTCCTGGTTTGCCCGGTCCCCGTGGTATTCCTGGTCCTCCTGGCCCTGCTGGTCCTAGTGGCGCTAGAGGACTTGTTGTAAGTGACTTTGTATATTGCATGTCTTCATTTGAAAATTGGATACAGTGTCCACAGTTGTAAAAGATTTACTCTGGATATATTTTTGTATTTAATGCAGACTTTTTTCTTGCTCCACTATAATTAAACATTCATTAGTAGTTCATTTCTATGTCTTCCTGCTTGCTTCAGATACTGAGACTGAAGACTTTGCATTGCCTTTGGGTACAAGGACTTTTAAGCTCTGGCCATGTTGATGCTGTCAAGAGTGATGTAGCAGCAGTCTCATAATCAGGCCCTCAATGGGTATCCTCACTAGAGGAACCAACCCTGGATATTTCATAGTTCATTTACTGCCATTTCTACGTATCTTTAACATGTTTCTTTTTTCTGTTGAGCCAGAATACAGTTATGTTCACTGACTGTTTATCAAAACAGGAGCAGGCATGGCACTTAATGGTTAAAGAGCATTTTGATTCATGAAAATGTTGTCCAGGTAGAAGAAAGATTTTTTTGAATGATGCTTAATTCTATGATCTCTTTTTGTTTTGGACTGTAGGGTGAACCAGGCCCTGCTGGTGCCAAGGGAGAAAGTGGTAACAAGGGTGAGCCTGTAAGTATAACAACATATGAAGGTTGTTTCAAGAAATAAAGCCTGGTAGTATCTTCAACACAGCATCTAATTTCTTCTTTGTTTGCCTGAAATAGGGTGCTGCTGGACCCCCTGGCCCTCCTGGTCCTAGTGGTGAGGAAGGCAAGAGAGGTGGCCCTGGTGAACCTGGCTCTGCTGGTCCCCCGGGCCCTGCTGGTCTAAGAGTAAGTTTTCTTTTCATGTTCCAGAAGTAGAAGCAAAAAGGAAAGAGGAAATAAAGCTAGACTGAGAAAGGCAAATCAAGTAATTATCACTAATTAAATTTACATTAAAGCTGCTAAGCAAAGATCATTGGCCATTCTGAGCCTTTTGATTAGTTGGGAAAAAATCTATTTTTGCTCTGTATTAATGCTTTTACTATCTTATCCCTGAAGTAACTAGAGATTGCTTTGATTTATCCATTGTGTAACATTTAATGAATTATTTTTGATTACTCTTAAAGCTTTGTGATGGGATTTAACTGCTTAAATCAGATAATTGGCTCACGTAGTGTGAGGCAAAAGGTTTCAATTCAACATCTTCAAGGGTGCCTAGTACAGTTTTCACTGGGTGAGGAAACAACTCAGTGAATTTCAGGAGTCATGTTGCTTCATGCAGGAGCAGGAATTCACTGGAAAAGAATAAGAAATATGTCAGTACTCCCACCAGATTTTTTTCGTAGAGATAAGGATTCAGTATTGCACCTTGGGTGGGTTATACAGAGTCATGGGCAAGCCAGTAACTCTCTGCAGAGAAGCAAAGGTGAAATAGTGCCGTCCAGGTTGTGGGGTCCTAGCTGTTGGCTGGAGCCACTATTAGATTACAATGAACAGTGAAAGTGTTCTGATACAAGCAGATTAGAATTTAAAGAAATCTAAAGGAAGTGAGATATCTTTCACAGTATACATTTACACTGAGGTGTGTATGGTTGGAGCTGCACTTTCCTCAAATTCAGAAGACCTACTTGGAAAGCTGAAATTTAGCAAGCATTATTCGCTTTACAGGAACAGATTTATTTCTTTGTCTTTCTTGATTTTTTTTTTTAATTCTCTTGCAGGGTGTGCCTGGATCTCGTGGTCTTCCTGGAGCTGATGGCAGAGCTGGTGTCATGGTAAGACTTTTGTCTGGGTCACTATGTGTAAACCATCTTTTATATACAGATGTGTTTTGCTTTTTCCTACCTCTGCCTAATTTCATTTATTTATTTTGGTAGGGACCTGCTGGTAACCGTGGTGCTAGTGGTCCTGTTGGTGCTAAGGGTCCTAATGGTGATGCTGGTCGTCCTGGTGAGCCTGGTCTTATGGGTCCAAGAGTAAGTTTGAACTCTGTGGTGTAAGTTTGAACTATGCACAAAGAAAATTACTAGCAATTTAGGGACAAAATTATTCAGAACTCCAACTGCAAAAATTCAGCCTTTGCCAACCACAGTTAGGGCACTTCCACCACTCTGTTGAAAAAACATCCATGAGGAAGTGATTAAGAAGCATCAAAATGTTTACTGAAATCAGTTTCTTTTGTATGTGGTAGCATTTGATTGCCTTGCTGTGGAGCAGTGCCCCTTGTACTGAATACTGTATTGCCTTCTGATAGGGGGTTCCACTTGTGATTATTTACAGAACGTGGTCATTAAGATATCAACTGATGTACATGTGTCCTCTTTAACTAACTAAAAGAAAAGCAAACCCAACTAAAATGATGTGAGATGGCTGATCTCAATTATTTCAGTTCTATTTTGCAAATGATTCCACTGAAAACAGCCATGCACTTTCAGCAGTGCTGGCTGCAGCCAGATTATGTCCACGTCATTGTCTTTTATCCTCTTTAATCTACTGTTTCTCTTTCTACCCCACCCCATGGTGTGAATGAGTTTTCAATGCATATGTGAACTATTAGGCATCTGGAAACATTTAAGCACATTCTCTGCTAAATTAGAGCCTAAATTAGTTTCTCTGAGTGAAACAGGTGCTTACCTATACTGATTTTTCAGCTGTCCAGATTAAACTTCAGTGTGTTTTAAATGTAAACTTGATAGGACATACAGTCCTGTTTCCACAGTGTATATTGATAACTTAGTGTCTGTGTGTATATGCATGCACACAGAAAAAAAAATTTGTTTAACTGTTGGGTGACTTTGTTTCCTCCTAAAAACATGAAACCTTTCCTTTCTCAGGGTCTCCCAGGTCAGCCTGGAAGTCCAGGCCCTGCTGGCAAGGAAGGTCCTGTTGTAAGTGCCTTGCTTTTCATTCTATTCCCCCATTGCATGTGAAACAGGCATAAACTGAGATTTTAAACAGCAAAGATCTCACCACTGAGCTCTAACACAACTCAGTGTAAAACCAGCAAGATTTTACTACAATATTACGCAGAAGATCAGTGAGAAACACTCCATTCATTTCTGTGGATCTCAAATCAGTCATATGTCATGGAAGGGGAAGAAGAAATACACAGTTCTACAAAATGGAGAAAAAGGAATGCATGAGCATGCGATGTATGAACAGTGTTTAAAAGTTAAATGGCATTTGCCTCCTGTCAGTACACATTTCTCATAAATCTGAACTCTAATTAAATTACCCTAGCCATTTAATAGTATTTATTTTTTAGGGTTTCCCCGGAGCAGATGGTAGGGTTGGGCCAATTGGTCCAGCTGGTAATAGAGGTGAGCCTGGCAACATTGGATTCCCTGGACCAAAAGGTCCCACTGTAAGTACAGTACAGAAACCTTCTACTTCTATGAAAGTATTTCCAGACTAATCTGTAGATCCCCAGCTCCAGCAATCAAACACATCTCCCCGTGTCCTCCTGTACTGCTTATTGGATGGCATCTACTTACATTCAAGAGTGCTGTTTTTCATTATTTTCAGATTACCTAAATATGATTAAATTCAAAACAAATTTAATTAGTTTAGGAATATTTGGACATTGAAGTGATTAGAATAGTATGTGTTTAGATTATAATCTCTGTATGTCCATTTTATAATTTCTGTATATACACTTCATTAGAAGTTCTGTAAAGGTTGGCCACCAAGCCTAAGTTTCAGTTCAACAGTACTGTTATTTACAGAGCACCATCCAAAGCTCACTGACTTCAGTGGAAAAGCTACCAGTGATTTCAGTGGGGCTCTTGATGAGTCACACAGAGGCCACAGATAACAATAATCATCTCCTGGATTTGTGGTGTTGCTATACATACACACATATGCAGACATATATGTAGTATATTGCATAGTTTACTATGCAGAGTGGCAATGAATTATGATCTCAAAAAATAAAGGAATGGAGTTTTGAAAAAAAAAGACATTTACTTTTTAGCTATTCTTTCTAAGTGGTTCAACAAGGGAAATGGAGCTTATCTGTGTTTTAATTGGGGTTAAAGAAATATTACAATAAATCTTCTGGCAAGGAGAGTATCAGTCTCTGTTTAGCAGTTTAAACTGAATCTAATATAAAATCTTGGTTAACTTTTGTATCTTTTTCTTTCAACTTCAGGGTGAACCTGGCAAACCTGGTGAAAAAGGCAATGTTGGTCTTGCTGGCCCACGGGTATGTGGATATGTTTTCTTTACCATCCTTCACAGAGAAGAAAGTAGGTTTTCAAAACCTCTGTAATAAGATAGCATTGTCTTGTGCAAGCACGAATAGATGATGAAATAGAAAAGCACTTGGGAATACATTAATCTAACCTTATGCCAGTGGGAACTATTACTTAAGGGCTAAATGAAAACTACCTTTCTTGGGTATTAATTGGGTAATTAATTATGGGATATTAGCTTCCTATGAAGAGGAAAAAATAGCACTCCCTCTGCAAATTTTTTTAGGACATGTATGGTTTCTAATTTATCCTGTGAATTTACAGCTTTTTACTGATAGTTGAAACTTACTAATTCTTCCATTTAAGGGACCAAATAGTTGGTCTGTTGTAGGAAGAATGCTATCAGCAAGGTTCCTAAAATGTGCAATTCCAAAAGCAGTTTCCTTAAGGATGAATGTGCTGCAATAACCAAAACAATCACCAGAATTTAAAATTGTAAGCATCTTTAGTACCCTTTGACAGTGAAGCTCTTACAAGTAAATGGTTAAGTTCAAAATACACAGCCAGAGACCTTTGGTTTTGGCACAGAATCACTTTAGAGAGAGAGAGATATTATTCATAATACATCAAAACTTTGATAACAGTTTCCTAATTGAACACATTTAGGGTGCTCCTGGTCCAGAGGGGAACAACGGTGCTCAAGGTCCTCCTGGAGTCACTGTAAGTGACAGCTTCTGCACAGATTCAGTCTGTGATTTACTTTTCATTAATGGGACTTCCCATTTTAAAATCTGTCTTCCTATATTTCTCCTTCCAAGTTAATCACTTGTTTTTCATTCCATCCAGGGCAACCAAGGTGGAAAGGGTGAACAAGGTCCTGCTGGCCCACCTGGCTTCCAGGTAAGTAACAATGTGCTCTGCTCAATCTTATCCATGGTTTACAAAGCATGAAGTGCTTCTGCCTTAACTTTATTTGTACTCTTATTTTTTTACACTTAGGGTCTGCCAGGTCCCTCGGGTCCAGCTGGTGAAGCTGGTAAACCAGGAGAAAGGGTGAGTGACACATGCAGTGCTCCTCAAGTAGGGACAGGCATTGCATAAGCATTATGTTTACAATTGCACATGTGGTGAAGCAAAATCCTGTTGGATCCATTTGCCAAAAGCAATCTGTGTTACATGCAGAGTTTAATAGTTCCTTTTATGAAAACTAGCCACAAATTAAGAAGGTCCGTTGGAATTTGCAACATACTTCTTTTTTCAAAGTTTTGGTATGAAACTGAGCAAAGTCAATCCTTCACTTTTCAGGCCTTAAGCAGCAATAAAATATGCCTCGCCTCTAGAAGACAAGACAGTACATGAAAAATATTTTACTTCAAATTTCTTTTGAAGCCTTCGAGGTTCAGTCTCACCCCCTATTACTCTGATTGTATGCTTTTGCACCTCAGTTGATTTCAATGAATTTACAATGGCATAAAACTGAGGTAGCTCAGTGATAATTCATGCTTTAGGTTCTGCACAGTTAAGTATGTGATGTAATCTGCAAATTGTGCATCCTGTGTGTCATAATCACCCTTAAAGTTTATAGTTGTACCCCTCTGTGTCCCTGTAAAAGAGTCTACATTGCATGTACCTGAAAAATGAACTTGGAATTTAACTCTTTCTTCATATGAGAAATTATTATCTCATGTGTACTTTGAGATAATGTGCAGCTATATTAAAAGGGGTTATTTCTGTGTATCTAAAAGACTGGGTTTAGTCTGAAGATTTTCAATGTGCTGCTGCAATTTGAGAACCATTTCTATTTACTGCTAAGAAACAAAGCACAATTTAAGATAATAAGTTTGCTTTAGAAACAAGCTTTACCAATACATCTGCTCTCTTCCAGGGTCTTCATGGTGAATTTGGTGTCCCTGGTCCTGCTGGCCCAAGAGTGAGTAACTGATTTGAAATCTAGTACAGACTCTCTTAATAATGTCTTCAATAATAATTGTAACTGCATACATTTCTGAGTTTCGTAAGACAAATGGCTCTTATTAGTTACAGCAGACTCCCAGGAATGGAGAATTTTCTCTGCTCGTTGCATGTGTCAGGAAATATGATTATGTAGCACAATAGTTGCCAATGTCAGTAAACGTGTAGATAAGCAATATGAATATTACACAGGTAATGATATCCTAGCGAGCTGATCTAATTTTTTTTTTGTATCAGTGAACCTCACAATGAGAATGTGGATGACAAAAGACTGACCCTATGTTGTTACACTGAGGCCTGGTGCATATGAGAATTGTAATCTCCAGTGCCTGTGCACAGATATTCTTACCCTGACCAGTTCAGCCATACTATCCCTTGCTAGCCAGCTCCTACCTCCCATGTAATGTTTTTGTGAACAAATGGTGGGTTGAATCCAGAGCCTGGAATAGTGATTAAAAGATACTGCCCCCCAATTCCCTTAATTCCTGCACTGTGAATAAACATCTGTTGAGAGTTTTGTGTGGAGGCCTTCCTGCATGGCAGGGAAGTCCCATTTACACAGAGCAATGAGTAGTTTATAAGATGCCCAGTTAATTATTTGCTTTTGAAATCCCTCTGTAAAGAGGTTGATATTTAAACTACTTCTACTGCTTCCTCTTTTCTTCTGACTTCCAGACCAAGTGTATTCATGACAAATATTCCCATTCACTCCTATCAGTCATGTCAATCAGTTTAAATAACACTTTTCCTCCATATATTTAGTCTCCTGAGGCTGTATTAATAACCATGTCCTCTTAAAACTTCTGTTTTGCTTATCTATCCAAGCCAAGTTCCCTTTATCATTGTAGTAGCAGGTATCCATCTCTGCTCTCACTTGCCTTAAGCATCTTGTGCCCAGCCAGAGTGTATTTCATTCAGTATTCCAGATTAGGTCTTACTGATGCTTTGTATAACAAAATTAACAGTTCTTAAAAATACCTCGCTGCTTGTTGTAGATCACATTTGCCTTTTTCATGTCTGCATTATATTGTTGGCTATTGTTTATCACCATTCCCCTTCTGTCATTTTCACCAGGTGAGCCCCCCATTTAGAGCACAAATACTCATTTTTGGTACCTAAATAAATGGCCTGGTACTTTGCATTCCTGAATTTTGTCCCACTTCTACTGTGACAGCTAGCCAGCAGGTTATTCACTTCTTCCTGTTTAATATGCCAGCCCTTCTTCCTGTTGACAAGAGCTTCCACCTTTGTGATATCTGCATATTTCATAAGTATCTTTCATCCATTTCTGCCTCTCTGTCATTAACAAAACATATGTAAAAATAAGGAAAACGTATATTAATTGGGGAACATCACTGCAAAATAAGTTAGCTTTCTGCATCATTGGTGCATTTCAGCAGTGTGGTACCTCTCCTTGAGTCAGTTTTCTGACCATATTATAGTTCTCATTCAAATTCTCAGATTCTCCAATGTAACTAATAATATGCATTATGTCTTATCAGATTATTCACTGATGTCCAGCTTCATTATACTGGGATAATTTGAGATGCCTTTAGTAAAGCTGATATTTCTACCTTTGATAGATCTGTTGTGCATCTAAGCCCAGTTTCTGGCTACTTCTATGTTTCCAGATGACCTCTGTTTCAGAATTTATCCTTACACCTATTATAATGTATGGGTCACATTAGTAGGCTTTAGCTGTCACCCTTATTCTCCAATATTTGATGGGCATTTGCCACTGTAACAATAATTGTTTGCAAATTACTGAGGCTCTAATTTAATAAGAATCCATTATCTACCCTCAAATTAGTATCAGAAGCTCCATTTAACAATAGAATTCAAGACACTCTTACCAGAATGAGCACAGTAGCTAAAATCTGTGTTCCAACACTTTGTCAGGTGTTATCATAATGCAAGAGTTTAGTGCTTCACTTTGCTATATTTGTGTAAAAAGCTAGAGCAGATTCTTATGACCAGTTTAGTTAATATCTGCACAGTTCTAGTATAGTTCTTAATGGTTTGTTCAGCTGAAAACGCATCACATTGTCATTGCTACTAGTCAGTGCTTTAAAAGCTCTAAACTACAGAACAATTCAAGGCAAAACTCAAATCAGACTGTCTCTGGTAGGGTGAACGTGGTCTTCCTGGTGAAAGTGGTGCTGTCGGTCCTGCTGGTCCCATTGGAAGCCGTGGTCCCTCTGGCCCACCAGGCCCTGATGGTAACAAGGTATGCCTTCTCCAGCTGCCATTGCCTCGCTGTTGAATTTGTGATGAAGGCAATCGAAAACCTTCTTTCCTAAGAGCATACATGAGTACTGGTAGCAGGTAGTTACCTATACACCATAGCCACTGGATCATTTCTTCAAATGGTAAAGCTCCATCCCAGCTAATCCACAGCAATATTAAAGGTTTTTATGTTTAGCAGTATAGATGATGGGAGGGAAACTCCAGTTTTGAATCAGTGTGAATAAAGCTTGTCAGATGGGTATACTATTATTCTGTTTTAAGGTAGGGTCCGAGATTTTGGCCAAAATTCATGCTGACTTCTATTTATACCCACCTCTACTTATACACAGGAAGCTCTTGTGTCTAGTGAACAATATTTTCCCCAAAACTTTAGCACAATAATGAGCCGTCATCTAGCAAAATAACATTGACTTGATGCTAATTGAATATGGGTCTTAGTTTCAAGATTTTTGTGGGTACTATTTCCATAAAAGTTTAATTTGGAATATGGGAGGCCCTAAAACCTCAGGAGCCCACAGAATCAGAGAGAGTGTTCACATCTGGCATGTTTACTAGCTGAAAATTAAAATAAGTACAATAGTTTCAGATTAAATACTACTACTCACGCTATTTATAAACCAGCAGAACGATGGGCAAAGTAGTAATGACAAAACTTTGTTCCAAATTGTGTGAATGATTTGACCTGTCTTACATGATATGCTGTTGCTGCTAGGGTGAGCCTGGCAATGTTGGTGCTGCTGGTGGTCCTGGTCCTGCTGGCCCTGGTGGAATCCCAGGAGAGAGAGGTGCTGCTGGTATTCCAGGAGGCAAGGGTGAAAAGGTAAGGTGGACACTCCAGCCTGCTTTGTTATGGTATGCACAGGTTTGGGAGATGCTTGAATTTCATTAACTTAAAAAAACCTGCAGGTTACCCCAATGCAACTTTTATTTACTGTGAAACTACATTATCTGATGACTCATTAGTAGTCAATAAGTAGCAGATTTGTTGGTCTAATAGACTGATAGTCTTTTCTAAGGTTGTATTTTGATCTTTGCTCAGCATTTGGAATTGGTTTAAGTAGCAGTTAGTGCTTCACTGGATTAGTTAACAATGAGCTTATCTTTACTGAAGAAATACTAAAGCTGTCTTTGAGTACAGGCTTTATAGTAGGAATGGGCCTACAGATCACGAAGGACTGAGTCTCTGATCAAATCCTTGACTGCTCAGTGACTATATCATATAAGTAAATCAGTTACAAAAATTTTGTGATTATATCAGTTGTCTGTAAATCAGAAAACAATTTAGCCAGTGTAAGCCTTTATATAAAGCTGTGAAGTCTGGTTGCAAGTCCTGTTGCTACCTCTGCTTTATTCATATAATTATCTACAAAATTGATTTGTATCTTATGTACATCTCATTCCATATTCTCTTCTGTTCGTTATTTAAACTCTAAACTAAGGTTTCTAGAACTGCTTTATTTGTTTTGACTAAAAAAATCTAGTGTTATTTAGCATAAATGGAGTTGTAAGGAAATTAAGATGAAAATTGTTTGCACCTTTTTATAAAATGTTATGTACTGATATGTGGATTAATATAGAAGAGTAGGATGTATTAAAGAAAGAAGATAGAACAGACTGCTGGTCGGATTTCTTGACGCTAGTGATGGCCTGGATATAACTTTTTGTTATACAAAACATATGGCATTTTATGTGACCACTCATATGACATTATTGTTTTTAACAGTTCTTTTCCTGTTTCAAATAGAAGGTATAACATGAATACCCAAAATATTGAGCAAAATAAAAGGATTTTGAGCAGGGTTTCACATTCCTCATTTGTAATATTGATCAGCTTTGAATTTTTAATTCCATTCAAAATTCTTGCCACGTGGGGGAAACCAAATAAGTTTCCCAAGAAAGAGGCAGGCTCTTAATTCTGAAAAGCATGTCAGCCCCCTTTGTCTGCAAATTCTTGCTTTGCAAGTCAGTATATATTCAGCAATAAGAATCTAATAATAGTTATCAAAGTCCATTCCCCAAATAATCACGATAAACATCTCACATGGTATGCAAGTAATACATGGATACTCAGCAAACAGTTCAAGACTTCTTTCATACAAACTATTGTGTTCGTTGCCAATATAATGCTTTTTTTCCCCTTTGTGTATTCTAGGGTCCCCCAGGTCTGAGAGGTGATGCTGGTGCAACAGGAAGAGATGGTGCTCGTGTAAGTATCTCTTGGTTCTATCTTGCTACACCTCAGAACGTAAGTGACTAAAAAGGATGTTCAGGACTTACATTTCTCACTCTATTGCATTTCCTCTTATATCTGCTCAATTTTGATACAAATCAATATGATTTTGTTGCCCCTTGTCCAACAATGTTTGAATCTGGGGGGAGGCAGAGAAAAATGATAACTTCTCATGCACATAAGAAGAGAAATGACATCAGTAGAGAGCCTTATATTTCATAGGCAGTTGTTCAGTGTCACATTATCCTGTTTAACTTTATGGGCTCAGCCCAGACAGCTAATTCTAAAAGCAGCCTGCAAAGCCACACAAAATTATCATTAGTTTGAGGTTTTGGCTCCCTGTCTTAAAATTCATACTTTGCAAGGAAAATAACAGAATAGATTTTGTTTTATAAAATCCTGTGTCATTTATATTGAAAATAGATGGAAGAAAGTCACATACCTGTCTCCAGGAGGAAAGAGGAAAAAATATTAAAAGTAGTCATTCATGCTTACATTTTGTTAGAAATGGTGTCCTGTCTCTTGACCTGTAGGGTCTCCCTGGTGCTATTGGTGCTCCTGGCCCTGCTGGTGGTGCTGGTGATCGGGTAAGTCTGCTCTTTGAATGAAAAAGTGTCTTGTTTGTTTATGCAGTTTACCCACTCATTAAGATGAAGAGTTCCATAAAAAACAGTTCCATCTTTCTAATGTGCACGAATTTTAAGAGTTTTTCAGATCTGGGGGGCAAGCGTTATTGGGGCTGTGGAACTATTCAGTGAAGTTTGTCATAGCACCCCAAACCTTTTTTTCCTAAAAGGGCATAGAAGGGATGCATATCTACATGGCAGTGGGTTATATGAGGAGAAGATTCTGATTTAGGCTTTGTCTGAATTCTTCCCAGGTGAGGCTGATCTCCACAATCCTCCTCACACTGTGAGAAGAGGTTTTGATACAGTGATGTACAACCACACTTTAGCTTGGAATGATTCTTTATCCTGTCCAAGGATTGTTAGAAATTATTAATACAGGGTGGGTCAAACGGGAGGCATTTTCAGTAACACCCTCTCCATTGGAGACACAAGGTGACTCACTAATGTGTCTGTACCACAAGATAACCCCTGTTCTGAACGCAGTGAGGCCTTCCCTCATGGTGTTGTAATGTTTTCTGCCATTTTTTTTAGGGTGAAGGAGGTCCTGCTGGTCCCGCTGGCCCTGCTGGTGCCCGTGGTATCCCTGTAAGTAGAAATTCCTACAACTATTTCTGTGTCAACGACATGGTGTTCAGAAAAATGCCCTTTTAAAGCCCATTCCAACCAGTCATGTCATCTTTGTGCTCTCTTTAGGGTGAGCGCGGAGAACCTGGTCCCGTAGGTCCTAGTGGATTTGCTGGACCTCCTGTGAGTATTGTTTGTGCTTTCCTCTTACTGATGCCACTCTTCTTCTATTTTCTCTGCATACTTTTCCAACTACTTGGTCTGTGTGTTTTTTCTGTCCATAGGGTGCAGCTGGTCAGCCTGGTGCTAAAGGCGAGCGTGGGCCTAAGGGACCTAAGGGTGAAAGTGGACCAACAGGTGCTATTGGCCCAATTGGTGCTTCTGGACCACCAGTAAGTGAACTGTGTCTTTGTAAAATGCATGGTTCTTAACTGTGCTATGCAAGCAATACGCTAGCCCGAAGGTCTTGAATTTTGAAAAGGTAATTTAAAAAAGGCACAAAACTTCAAACTAGGTTGTGAGGAAAGTCACCATACTGATTTTCACACGTTACATAAACTTTGTCAATCTATTTATGTGGGCTCAGATTGTGAGTCTGGAGCTGAAATTAAAAGAAAAAAAAATAATTTTCAACTTGCCCTGAAGATCAGCAGAATCAGTCTATCTTGGACCATTCAGGGGGTGATTGTGGGTAAGTTCTGAGCTGAGGATGATGGTATCATCTTCCTCTCAAAGACAAGATGTGCTGTTGCAGTCTCTTTCAGGCCCAGTCATCCAGAAGCATGTGTGTAAATTGGTCTGTGCATCCATTTGCACACAGGCTTTTCATGTACTAACACCTTTATAGCCCAAAAGTGTATACTACTTCACATGCATGCAGGCCATTGTTGGGGAACTGGTTGAAGTGACGCAGAAAGTCAGGCCTTGATATTTCGAATACTGTAAAGTGTTTCAAGATAACGTGGCTTGAGATTCTTACTGTATGCTTCTAATAGAGCAATACCAGGCCCTTGCACAATGTGGACTTGCTGTTCTTTGCCTTAGTATGTCTCACATTTTGACTTCCAGATTTGCTTAGATGCACATAACATTTGCAAGGGAAATCAATTATAAATGCCTAAAGCAACTGCATTCTGCAGTCCCTACGATACTGATTTAAAATGTCTGTGAGAATTTACTAACTTAGTATGAGGACAGGAATTGTGGTTTTGGGCACAGTCCTCCTCCTGTTAAAGTAAAAAGTAAAATCACCCTTACCTTTAATGAGTGAGACTGAGACCTTGTTTGAAATAGGGAACATTAACAGTCTTTGGTTGATTCATCTATCTCTTTCAATCCTTCATACATAGGGTCCCGCTGGTGCTGCTGGTCCTGCTGGCCCACGTGGTGATGCTGGTCCTCCTGTAAGTCTTAAGGCTTTCAGCACTGACATTGCTGCTTTTCATTAAGTCATTGTTTCCTTTAAAACAAATCTCCCTTTTCACTTTTATTTTTAGGGCATGACTGGTTTCCCTGGTGCTGCTGGAAGAGTTGGTCCTCCTGGCCCTGCTGTAAGTAATTAATGAAGAACTTCTAATGGGAGATGTCAAAAGTTGCATTGGTTAGGGATAGTCCTAATTTTTGTTACCTGGACACAAATTCTAACTGCACTGGAATCACCTCAGATCCTTATAGGACTCGATGAGATGAGAAGTCTCTTAACTGTTTAAACTCTCAGAGTGAGAATTATGCGTTTAGTTTGTTTTGGGGTTTTTTTTTTTACAATCCATCAAGCATCCCTCTGCATCTTGAGGTGCCTAACAATTTGTAAAAATCTGTGTTTCTTTTGCTTTTGTTAACCATGGGTAACTGCATAGCCATTGATTTTGAGTGGAGTAAGAAGGTCATGTCCTGTTTGAAAGAGTATTAAGGTTATCTTCTGTCCACACTTTCTAAAGCATCTGCAGTTCCAGCCCCTATCTCAAGTAGGGCAACGTGTCGTGTTTGAGAATGTGAATCTCTGCTTCTTCTTTTTCAGCCAAAAATTCTCATTTCAAATTGACATTTGTAGTTTTATTTTCAAAAGTGTTTCAAACCTTTACCAAAAGGCACTTCTTTCCTTAGATGCCCTGCATTTAAATACATTGTAAATCCCAGTATCCAAAGCAAATAATCATATTGAATTGGAAGAGGTTTTTTGTCATAGATTTTATAGTTGCAACTAATGTCTTCAGAGCCAAATCACTATTTTCCTGCCAATTTTTGCCACTTTCACATGCATTGAGTAAAAAAAACTAAAATCTCTCAGTTCAATAACTCTACTGATTCCCACTATCCACTGCTAACAAAAGCAGTAGAAGATGCTGCTTCAGAACAGCTGCTAACCTGTTTATTGCAAAGCACAATTTTTGTACATGCACATAAAATGAAACTTATCTCTGTTCTCCCCAGTTAATGGGTCTACATAGTAATGATATTATATTCATACCCAATCCTAGGGCATAACTGGTCCCCCTGGTCCTCCTGGCCCAGCTGGCAAAGATGGTGCTAGAGGTCTGCGTGGCGATGCTGGTCCAGTTGGCCGTACTGGTGAACAAGGTGTTGCTGGCCCACCTGGTTTTGCTGGTGAGAAAGGTCCACCTGGAGAGGCTGGGGCTGCTGTAAGTTAATGAGTATCACATCTCATTAAAAATGTTTGTCTTCATGTGGATGTTATGGCTTCTAAGACACTTTCAGTATCTGTGAAGGGCTTTTATCTTTTATCTACAAATTTAGCAAAACTTTTAAGTAGAAGCTGAGACTCAAGAAATTTATAGATTTGTTTGACAAACATGCCATAAAAAGTTAACCTAATTTCAGGGTCAGGTTTTTCTCTCTTTTATCTCTTGTGGTGAGTTGCATCTTTCTCTGCAAGTAGCCCAAGTGAAAGCAACAAGTCTAACTGCAGAAGAAATTGCTACTTAGTCTGAGAAAGGGAAGCAGAGTCTCCTGTTCTGAAACTGAGCATCATGGATGGAAAGAGGAACATCTGAACATCCATTCAGAACAATCTCAATTCATTTCTGTGTTAGAAACTCTGATTTGTGGGGATCACAAGGTTAAAGTTGTCTGACCTCAGGGTGACTTAGAATTATGCAAACAAATAAATTAATTTAGAGTATCTTTAAACTTGCACACCCAGATTTACTGGCATTTAGTCAGACACATTTCTGTCTCATGGAAGTATGCACTTTTGTGAATTACAACTCTATTTTCTCAATAAATACTTAAAAAAATTTCTTCTGTGATCTGCAGAAGTTGCAGCTAAGAATGAAATCTTCAGTGTCATTGTCAGACTTGTATGTTAAAATTTTGAAAGTGACAATTGAAAATTTACCCTTTAATGTCCAGTATAAAGCAATACATTTTCTAATTTTTATGTTCTAATTTAATTTCACTTATGAAAAACATAATTGAACTAGTAGGCCTGACTGTAAATTAAAAAAATAATATAGGGTAATCTGTCACCATGATTACTTATGTGAAGTTTAGCACCACATATGCTCAAATTCCAAGGAAATTGAAAAGTCACTTAACTGAACAACCTTTACCTTTCAAATGGTCAGTAGAGAGCTCTAAGGTTGTTTGGAGATGTCAGATACCACCTAGAGATCTCCTAAGGCTGTCCCGGGATCAGTCTCAGATGGTCAGTCTCTTTGCTATGGAATCCCCTCACATAGTCATCTCTGTACTGAATACCCCAATTTTCATGCATCACTCTGTTATTGAATGGAGAGGGAAAAAGCATGTGTATAGTGTTATTCAGAAACAGCATTTTCACTGGAGAACAGTTGTGAGGGGAGTATAACCAACATTATGTTCTTACAGACCTTTAGCTTTGGAGTTTAAAGTCTTACGTCTTGGTTACACCTTCTTTGATGAAGGAACTGGCACTGACACACACTGAGATACTTGGAAAGCTGTTGGTATTATTGTAGAGCAAAGCAAATGAGAGATGTGGAGGGCCATAAAAATGGATTTTTCTCTGTTAATATAAATAATATTATCTTCATGTCATAGGGTCCTCCTGGTAGCCCAGGTCCTCAGGGTATTCTTGGTGCTCCTGGTATCCTTGGTCTGCCTGGCTCTCGGGGAGAACGTGGTCTTCCAGGCATCTCTGGAGCAACAGTGAGTATATGACAAATTAACTGCTTTAAACAGATAGGTGTAAAGAAAAAAGTTGAGGTCACCTCTTAAGGGAAACCAGTGAAGAGGAGATGTAGATTCTGCTGGTTCCATTGCTTCTGCAAACAGAGGATATGGACCTAACAGACTTAGAGCAGTCGAAGAAATGATTGCTTGCTGCAGACAAACAAGACTTGTATCTGCAGATGAGCATATTTTTGAATGCATATCAGAGTTTTCTGATAGAAGAGGTAGAAAATTTAGAATGAAGACAATATTTGGTATAGTTAGATACATCTCTTGTGTCCTGGATCTGTTTCACTTCCAGAATCAATTGCAGAGAAATGTTTCTCCTAGATACAGGCCAGAAGTTCTGTAAGACTGGTTTGTGTTGTCACATTTTGTTTCTGCTGTTCCTGTATTAGGGTGAACCTGGTCCCCTGGGTGTTGCTGGTCCTCCTGGTGCTCGTGGTCCCTCTGGTCCTGTGGGTTCTCCTGGTCCAAATGGTGCTCCTGGTGAAGCTGGTCGTGATGTAAGCTATGTCTTATTTCCTCTTCAGGATTGCTTTTCTTTTATTCTGAGCCAAAGACAGATACACAGAAAAGACAGATGCAACTGTCTGCTAGCTGTTCTGCTAGCAAACTTGTACCTTCCAGTGTCTTCAGGGAGAATTATAGCAGGATTATAATAGACATGGATTCCCACCCCCAACTAGGTGACAAATTCTTCAAGGCACAAGTTGTTGAAATACCTCCTGGAGTCACTGTTGGAATCTTTGACTTTTTACTTAATTGCCAAGAAAGATGAGGGAGTGGGAAAAAGATTACTTCATTGTTAGAACTGGGAAAAATAGTGCATCCCAGGGAATAAGATTTTGGCTATAGAGAAGAATATATCAGGAAAGCTTGCTATCAGCAATTTTTCTTAAGCATCATGTTAGATGCAATATACAAATCTTTCAGGGAAGTATAAAAATTGCAGTCACTTTTACTTGAGGGATCTAGTGATTCATGGTATTAAATACAGTAGTTTTTAACTTAAGGCCCACTCAGAAGGCACATGAAGTACATTACACAAAATGTTGGAATTCCGTTATTCGACTTGGGCAACACTCAGCACAATTTTGGAGTCTGAACAAAACAGATAGTTCTAACATTATGGCTGAGCTACATAATGTTTCCCAATGTGCATTGCCTCACTATAAAATGTGAAGTATGTTTGTAGGCTAAAAATACAATGCAACAAGCTCTGGCCTGTGTGGCAGGTACTGCTGAACTGCAGAGATCAGTGCAGGTTAAGACACAGTGGAGGACCTGAGTCCTGTGCAGAAGGTGGAATGTGGGAACACTGGAGTGGAACAAATTACTCCTTCTAATGCCCTGCCTTGTGGGTGATTACTTGGAGGACAGGGCCCTGCTCCCACTTCTTCGTAGAGCAGCAAATAAACTTATCCATCCAATTTAACCATCCAAGTTAGTAGTTCACCTTGAAGAAGGCTATCCATACAGTGGCTATACGTGACTTACATTATAAGAACAGGTAAAGTATTAACATGTTATCTTGTCACCTGTAAGGATAACTATATAAAGCTTTTTTTTATGGGCCTTATCAGGGAAGCTTATTTGATAACCTGGAGTACTGTTAATGCAGGACTCCTGTGAGTCCCAAGATTCACAGGATTTCAAAGAGATCAGAGTATAGAAGCTTTATTTCATAAGTGTTAAATAAACTTTTGGGTCCATGGGAATTTTCTGAAGGAAAATGTTTGCTATTGTACATGGTGGGACAGTTAAAGGGAAGTTAACATTCATAGAGGAGGCCACTTAAGCTTGTGAAGTACCACAACAAAGTAATTTATCTGTGACTACTGTTGAAGTCCTTTTTTTGCCACTGGCATATTTCATCTAAAAAGTGGGTCTCAGTTTTACTACAAGAGTGCAAGCTAGATGAAGACCACTATTGTCTTGACCTTTTCATTTAGAGAAATATAGCACAGCCCATGAATTTTCCTCAGTACTGAACTTGTAAACCCTAAAATATTTGAAGACCACCATATTTTTCTGAGAACGTTGAAATATTTCAGCAATTTGAGTGGCATTGATAAGGAGGCTTGTCATCTTCAAGATTTACCCATCTCATTGTCTTCTTACTCTCATTGGGAGCAATAAGACTGAGATGCAGTTCCATGTGAGATGAAGGTTGATGGGGTTTAATGCTTTTTCGTGGTATTTTAACAGGGCAATCCTGGAAATGATGGTCCTCCAGGCCGTGATGGTGCTCCTGGTTTCAAGGTAACTTGTTCTTTTCTTTTGTTTTATAATCATGGAAGAAATACTCCAATATGTGTAAGTCAGTAGTAACACACTGTCTTTCCCTTTGCATTCCTTTGTTCCTAGGGTGAGCGTGGTGCTCCTGGTAGCCCTGGTCCCAGTGGTTCTCTGGGTGCTCCTGGTCCTCATGGCCAAGTTGGTCCTTCTGGAAAGCCTGGGAACCGTGGTGATCCTGTAAGTTGATGAGACCTCAAATTTTTTTTATTAACACAGGACTAACATTTGTCCATCATATATATACATTATACATCAAACCCCTACAACATGTGGATACCTACTTTGCTTTCTGCAGAGATGTGTTGAGCATGGAACCTTTATTAGGTATAATAAACCGCAGTGACACACATTTTCTATTCCGGTTTCAGGGTCCTGCTGGTGCTGTCGGTCCTGCTGGTGCTTTTGGTCCAAGAGGTCTTGCTGTAAGTCTGATCTCTAAATACATTGACACATTGATGCGAGAAGAGAAAACATGCTTTATTAATAAGGACTCACGACTGTGCTCAAGATATGCGCGCAAAAAGTAGCGCTTAAGGAGATGTAAATATATATAGATCTAGAATCTTGATCAGCATTCTCTCTAATGGGACTGATGCTGAAGCTTTTGGGATTGACACTCTTCTTGGGTGTGTTAACAGGATACACACACACACACACACACATACATACATCAGGGCAACTTATGACATAATGTAGAATGCTCGTGCTTAATTCTTGCTTTGACAGTAGTATATACTTGAAGCCTATTTTATTCGTCTGACACCTGTATCCCTTCCTAGGGCCCACAAGGTCCACGTGGTGAGAAAGGTGAACCTGGTGATAAGGGGCATAGAGGTCTGCCTGGCTTAAAGGGACACAATGGATTGCAGGGTCTTCCTGGTCTTGCTGTAAGTACATGATTTTCAGATTTTCAGTATTTTGAATGTAAAGAGCAGAAAAAAAAAAAAAAGAAATAAGGTCACTCTAATGTAGAATTACATATGCACAACCCAGCAGGTTGATACCACTTACTGCACTCTGCATCATCTTTCAAAGATCATAAGATTATTTTTAACACTCAACACTCTTCACATAAAATGGCAAATTTTGATATTGCCATTGATAGTTGGCTGTAGAATTATGAGTAACATTAATTACCCTGAAACTCGACTGCATTTGGCTACCACAGAGTTCAAAAAGCTGTGCCTTTGTTTTAATATTATTTCTTATTTTATCCCATAAATTGTAAAGTCTGTGTATCACAGAGAAGCAGAAGTAATTTGTAGATTTTCTTCCCTTTAAATTCTGGTATCCCCTTTAGGAATTCTCACTTCCATTTTAAAGCCTTGTCTGAAAATCTGAAGAAACAATATAGAGACTTTTATAGGTTATCCCCTTAAATACCTGCTTATGCTCTCTCTCCTCTCTCCCCAAAACGGTCATTTTATATGCCAACTCCACTAATAAATGCTAGTAGCCCTAGATTCCCATTCTCTGAGCACAAATAAACATACTGACTATAGCTCCCTCTTGAATCATGCTGATATAAATATGTGCCACTGCGTGTTTTTTAATGACTATGCATGTATCTTTTCCAATAGGGCCAACATGGTGATCAAGGTCCTCCTGGTAACACCGGCCCTGCTGGCCCAAGGGTATGTGAATTTAAGACCATACTCAAATAACTCTCTCATTCCATTTGTGTAATATATATGTACACTCCCATTTATATGAATCTCTATTTGTACTAGTTTCAACTGTCATTAAACTGTTCAAGTTTCCTTTTAGGGTCCACCTGGTCCTTCTGGTCCTCCTGGTAAAGATGGTCGCAATGGTCTCCCTGGACCTATTGGCCCTGCTGGTCTGCGTGGCTCTCACGGTAGCCAAGGCCCTGCTGTGAGTATAACTTATCTCTTGTTGATTTAACACATTTATGTCACAGTTACAGAAAATAACTTCAAAAGCCTAGTAGTTTAGGAAAATATGTGGGTTTATTTATTAAAAAAAAAAAAAAAATATTTATAAATGTCTGGTGTTATTTAACATTAAACATTTCCCTAGTAGGCCTAACCTGAAATCCTTTTTCATTCCTTATGGCCAGGCAGCAACTATACAAAGAAGATGTGGTAGTTCTACACTGTGCATCTTCTACTCCTTGAGCCCATAGCAGTCACTACAGGGCAGGTCCAGATGTGCTGCCTCAGATTAGAGCTGAGGGTGCTAGTAGTTAAGTGGGACTATGCATGTGTGGAAGCATTTAATCAAGAGAATCATATGTCTAATAGAAAGCTGCTTGTCTTTTGCTTCTGAAAAACTTCAGGGTCCTCCTGGTCCTCCTGGTCCCCCTGGTCCTCCTGGTCCCAATGGTGGTGGATACGAAGTTGGCTATGATGCAGAATACTACCGGGCTGATCAGCCTTCTCTCAGACCCAAGGATTATGAAGTTGATGCAACTCTGAAAACACTGAACAACCAAATTGAGACCCTGCTGACCCCAGAAGGCTCCAGAAAGAACCCAGCTCGCACCTGCCGTGACCTAAGACTTAGCCACCCAGAATGGACCAGCGGTATGTTAGTGCCAGATATTTGCCCTTTCTGGCACAGGGAGTATTTCCAGCTTATTAGCTATCTTTGATGAGTGGTATCCTTGGCCACCCAGTGAAAATACTAAATGGCCAATGAAAAAGTTCTCTCTGCCTCCACTGAAAATAGATACAAGGACATTCTGAAAAGCTCTTTATAACTATTGTTGTGTGATTATTCTGATATTTTTTCAAAATAATACAAAAATATTTAACCTTAGCTTTCAAATGCAGGTTCTTATATATAAACAATCTAAAATACGTATTTATCCCAGTTATCACCTTAGCATTGTACCTAGTTGGGATATTTATGACCTCTCTCTGAGTTCCCGTATTAAACAAGTGAATATAAACTGAATGCAAATGTTGGGCTGAGTGAACTATTGTTTGCATTTCTTTCCTCAATGGCAGGCTTCTACTGGATTGATCCTAACCAAGGCTGCTCTGCAGATGCCATTAGAGCATACTGTGACTTTGCCACTGGTGAGACTTGCATCCATGCCAACCCTGACAATATTCCTGCTAAGAACTGGTATATCAACAAGAATCCCAAGGACAGGAAGCATGTATGGTTTGGTGAAACTATCAATGGTGGCAGCCAGGTAAGTGATGTATGGGAGGATGATTGTTCCCTACAGTGCTTTCTGATTCACTAACTCTCAGAAAGCAAACACATAAATTAAACTCTCTTAGAGGAGAAATACGAAAAAGGGAACTACCTTTTATCTCAAGGGAACAGAGCTCCAGTTCTGGTTTGGATCACAATTTGCTAAAAGGATTTCTCAGCATTGTTCTAATTTTTCTTGGTGTCTGCAAATGATCAATTCAGCATGACTGATGACTATTGCTAAGGGAAGCCTGGACTGGAGTATGGTACATTAGTATAAAGACAGTCCAGAAACTAACTGAAAGAGTAAGAAAAACATCTGTGCTTATTCTTTTAATTGAGATGTTTTACATATGACACTGTTCCTGAGAAGATATTTATATTACATATCACAGATCCTGAGTGTATGCCACTGTAACATTCAGAACTGCCTAAGTGAAAACAAGAAATATGTCTACTTGCATGGTAGACACTGTACCAGCCAATTGCAAACAAATCACTTCCGTGCAGCTAATGAGGTCTAATTACATAATTCTTAAATGAAATTGAGTTGATCTTATGATGAAATTGCAGTGTCCAAGATCTTTAATATAAGAACATAAGATAGTTCACAGTGGGTCAGAACAAGGGTCCAGGGTAGTCTAGGGTCCTGTTTGTTACAGTGGCTAAAAGCAGAGGCTGGAAAAGACTACAGGAATTAAGTAAAGGTTTGGAATATCCACAGACACTATTCTGTTAGACTCACAAAAAGATGCAGGGTTTTCTTGAGACAGGCATTATTTCTGTGTATCTGTGAAAACAATAGATTTCTCCCTTGAACTTGTCTGATCTTGTCTTTGAAGCCACATGAACTGTTAACACCCTGTCTTGAAACAGAGTTCTACAATTTGACTACATCCACTCATGTCTGGTCTTCAACCTAACCTCCTACAAGTTTTATTTCATGCTCTCTAGTTGCAATAGACAAGTGATGGCAGACTTACGTAATTTTTTTTTTTAATATTCCTAGCACAAATATCCCATATTTTGATTACACACATCCACCTTTCCCCAGCAATACAATTGACTGGGTTCCTTTCTGGTTTTCAGTTTGAATACAATGATGAAGGAGTGACGTCAAAGGATATGGCCACCCAACTTGCCTTCATGCGTCTACTGGCCAACCATGCCTCCCAGAACATCACCTACCACTGCAAGAACAGCATTGCCTACATGGATGCGGAAACTGGTAGCCTTAAAAAGGCTGTTATACTGCAGGGATCCAATGATGTTGAACTACGAGCTGAAGGCAACAGCAGATTCACTTTCAGTGTTCTTGAGGATGGCTGCTCTGTAAGTAATGCAGAAACCATGGGCACCATGATTGCCCATGCTTAAGCACATGATTAGGGACACATTCAGAATTGTGCTTTGAATCAGAATTAGAATCAGTCAGACCAGCAAAATTTTACACAGTGAAGATAAACAGCCTACAAAACTAACTTTAACAAGTGGGAAGGACTGGGGTACAAAAAAAGCCTACACACAAAGTACACACAAAGCACTGTACTGTGCAGTGTGGCAAAAAAGAAAAAACTTTTCAGAGGGACCAGACCTCTGTGTAAGCTGAAGATACATGAGAAAATCATGCACAAGCTGTAGGAGGGGTAGGATCTTTAAGTCCTGAAAAACTCAGGCAGGGTTTTCTGAGGATTTAACATCAGTGTGAATAATATGGTAGTTGGTGTAGAGTATCGTACATATGACTTCAGAAGTTTAATTATTTTCACTGTATCAGAGATCTAAATAGTTGAATATGGGTATCTGTTTTGCAAACAATGTCAGCAAAATTAATATGAAAGTCTTTCAGAAATTATCCATTCAGGTGAAACAATTCTCAGTACTATGAACAATGCAATAACAATTGTAATGCATCTTCTCCTACAGAGAAAGAACAATAAATGGGGCAAAACGATAATTGAATACAGAACAAATAAGCCATCTCGCTTGCCCATCCTTGACATTGCACCTTTGGATATTGGCGGCGCTGACCAAGAATTCGGTTTGGACGTTGGCCCAGTCTGTTTCAAATGAATGAACTAAAATTAACTTAAAGCCTCTCCCAAATTATTCTCTTGTCATTTCTTTTTATAATGAAAGCTGACTCCTTCCATTTCTTCTGTTCATCTACTTGCTTAAACTCTGGGCGAAAGAGAAGGAGAAGAATTGATTGGAGCATTGTGCAATGAAATTTAATACAACCCCAAAAGGACTTGGAAGTCTTTCAAGATTTAACACCTTGCTTTGGGAAATGTCAACCTTTGTAAAGAAAAAAAAACCAAAATAAAAAAATCATGAAAGTTTGCACCACTTGTGGCCTTTGAATATCTTCCACAGAGGAAGTTTAAAACCGTGACTTCCAAAGGTTTGAACTACCTCATACACTAAATCAAGTGTGATCCCCATCTTTTGTAGGCACTACTCCATATGATCTGAGGTACTTTCAGTTCCACTCAAAATACAGTGGTGCTAATTGCATTATTACAGAGTATCTTTCCAATACTTGAACTTTGGTGCTAATAGCATTTAAAGTATCACTTCTCTGTTTCTTTGAAGTCTGTCTCAAAGCTTAGAATGTCCTGTCTCACCCACAGCTTAAGCATGTGGATCATTTTTCCTCATCTTTGTCCTCTTCCTCCAAAATCAGGTGTTCCTGCTTTCAAATCTCATTTCCATCTTCTACAATGGGTTCAAAAAAATCATCATTTCTCAAAAAAAGAAAGAAAATGTATTTTGTATATGTGAGATGTTTAAATAAATTGTGAAAAAAATTAAATAAAGCATGTCCAGTGTTCGAAAAGAAACTATTCAATGAGTTACTTGCTTAGATGCATTGGCTGGTATTCATGCCCAGGGTTTACAATACGTCTGCATTACTGCAGCTATCTTAGCCCATTGCTGTAAAACGTTTGCTTAGAGCATTCGAAGTCTGCCTACAACTGTCTTACGGATTTGATTGTCTAGTCTATTCAACTCTTCATTTCAACATCGCCTTCTGAAAAGTCCACAAGAAACTCAGTAACTGTGTTCACAGTATGAGAAGTCCAAATGCTAAACAAGATTAATAGCTGAAAGAAGGAAAAAGAGGTTCTGTCATACACTTGAAAACAGAAAGCTCCTTGGTGTTGAGAGAGCTGTGCTGGCTCATGCTGCGCTGTACTCAGAACTGTGCTGTGCACTTTTGAAGTGATGTGCAGAAGTCCATGCAAGGAATCTCTAAATTTAGTTGTCTTGTCAGGAAGATCAGGGTTTGTTAGGCCCTTATGGCTCATTCAGTTCTGTATGAGACACGAAACTATCTGCTGTTGCTAACCTTCATAATTGACTATCACAAAAAACACCATGAGAAGCAAAGACTGCGTATCTGAGGCTTTTGAGGAGACTGCTATCATACGGTGCTTTTCTGAAAACCCTGAACTGCAATTCCAACAGCTGTGGTTTTGGAAGTGGGAAGGCACTTGAGAGAACACACAGAGGACCATGCAGACAACAACAAAAGCAGGTAAGGGGAGAGGTGAGGCAGGCTTAATCAGTAGGAACCCCCAAAGGGAAGCATGAAGAAAACATCCAGGAGAAGGTCCTTGTGGTCGGAAGAAACCACCACTCTAAAGGTTAACAGCTGAGAGTCTGAACGCAGCTCCAAGCAGTGCAAGGAGGAATAAGCACTAAAAGCTCTGTCTAAAATTTTTTAATTCTTGGTTGCAATTAATTGGTTAAGGAATAAAGGGCAAATACCAAACTATGGCCCGAAGTGCAGCTGCTATGTGGCCACAGCTGTATGCTGAATTAGTAAAAGGGGAAAAGGGGAAGTCCTCACAGCTGTGTGCTAAATTAACAGAAAGGGAATCGCCATGATAAAATATAGCCCATTTGTTCTTAAGTAAAACATACTGCAGGTAAACATCTGCATTTATTAATTAGACCATGATGATTCTTAAAGTATTAGTATTTCACTCATTATCATAGCATTTCAAAATATTTTTGTCGTTGTGAAAAGCAAATAATTAAATGCTTTAAAATGGTAAGAGTTTCTTTTCTCACCTAGATAATCTAAATGCCAGGAAGTTGCTACAAGGACTGAAAAGAGAAAATTACAGCCCTCTGTCTATGTAGTGCACTAGGATGCATGCAAAGGTTATTGCTAGGACTAGGTGGTGGACTATTGCTGCCTAGGAAGGAAAAAAAACCCCACAGTTAAAGCTTGAAGTTTAGAAAGGAAACTACAAAGGGCAAGTGCTGTCTCTTTTGTGATCTTCTGATTTCTCCTTTGCTCTCTGTGATCTATTCCATGGCATGTCCTGGTAGGCAGAGAATGCTTCCTTTCTACCAGCCTATTGGTGACGTCCAAACTCTTCTGTTTTTACACCTTTGCCACAGAAGTGGACTCATTTGGAAATTAAACCAGAAAAAATACATAGCACCTACCTCACAACTTCTAGCCTCATTAGCATCAAGAAGATACTCAGTTTGGCCTGCAGGTTTAGAGTTCATCAGAACTTACCACCCAATCAAGCATTTTGCTTATGCTATACACAATATTGAAGAAACTGTCTTTCTCAAGGACTGTAGCTGAAAATTAGTGAGATGAATGGCAGACAGTGCAGGGAGAGCTAATCTTGTCTAATTTCAGGAAAATAAAATGTTGAGTAAACTTCTGGTGAAGTGAGCTTTATCGTCTTCGGGAGTGGTCTGCCTCCCTAGAAGGATTATCTCTGGAGAATTTAATTATAAGCAGGTATGCAACAGCAGTAATGCAACCAGACCATTAGCATAAATTATCTAAAACAATAGGATTAAAATAGGTTAAAGTTTGCATTTGGAACAATAAAGAAACCTGGAAGGAAAGGAAAATAGCTGGGGTAACTAATAAAAGATAAAGTTTGCAGCAAGCCTTGGCTGTACCACATAGGTGGAATTGCCGGAGAAGCTGCGTAGGCTGGGTAGAGAGACAAAGGGGCCACTGACATACACAGAGCTTGGTTGTGGTGTGATTGTGTAAATTAAAGTACCGCAGCATTCAGACAATTTTGCTCCCTGGACTCTGTGAGACTGATCACTCACCTGTGTGATCAATAAATGTGTTCTGTCCATCGATTCCTTATGCCATCTCTCCCCAGGAGATTAACAGAGATTGAGAGGCTCCTGTCAGTAGGTACTTTGAATTGCATTAAGCTGAAGCCTGAAATCTCCAGTGCAAATATTCCTTACTGTATCCATAAATCTTACTAAAAAGTCTTCAGAAGTGTTTAAAGTGCCTCTGTGTATGAACCGGGTTTGCTACATAGTCGTCTTGACACCTGAATTTTACTAGTTGTGATGGGCAACAGCTCTGGGGCTGGTTCACACTTTTATAAATGTGTTTCCATGAGCACAACTCCCTCTCAGTCAGCCTGTGATCCCAGTATGGAAGGGAATCAATCGGAAAAACGTGAATAAAACAGCAGTTGTCCCCTTTCCTTGCTCCTCCTGCATGTAATTTCCTCTCCTGGGCCCAGTGTCGGGCTGGTACCTGCTGTGTCCTGTTTCAGCAGGCTCAGCTGGCAGCACGTTGGGCTCCCTGTAGCACGTGGTTTTGCATGAACATGGCGTAAGCAGGTAAAAAATAGGGGTGATAAGAACATCGAAAATTCAACCAAGGCAGACCAAAAAGAAACTTCAAAACCTGGAAAACTGTTGTAGGAGGGCCAGTTGTAACTGTGCAGGCAGCTTCACTGGGAGAAGAATCATCAGCCACTGACAATTATCTTAATGATCTCTGTTTATCAGTTTAAAATATGAATACTGTGCCAAAGACTATGAATAGACAAATTTCCTGTAATAAAAGTAAGGGACAAAACATTAACAGATTAACGGATCTACATTTTCACCACATGGCTTTAAATTGCAGCTTTTGACATGACTTTTGATTCATTTTGCTGTTGTACTTAGCGGTAAAATGTACTTAGCTCATTAAAATGCCACTAATTTTCTGTATTGCTCCCCCATAAATCTCAGATGCAGAAGGAATGCAATCTATGGTGCAGAAACAAAGATCCACAGAAATGACTGTGTTTCTGTATTCTAAGGCTGGAGTAAATTTGTCCTTTTCTGGAAAATAGATGGTTGAATACAGGTGTTACATGATCAAAATTTCCTAAACATGATTCCATGCTTAAGTATACTTTCTTTAACTACTCATGAAATTATGGTTCTCATTAAGTATCAAAACTAACAAACACGGCATTTGAATGCCATTTTAAACACAAGCATTTGAAATATATGTAATTCATTCCAATAATTATAGTCAACACCATCTTAAAAACACATATATATTTTATTTTCTCTTACTTCTTTCAAGCTACCAGAATTGGTTCTTTGGATGAAACGAAACAAGTTTTCCCAAATCCCAGTTCTTAAGATCCTAAGTGAAAGAGCAAGAGCAGTTCTTCACCATTTCCATATGTCTAGTGCACCACCTATTGACTTACACACTAATTACTGGCCCTTGAAGAAGTATTTTTCTTTTTTTTTTTTTTTTTTGCCTGAATTCACTGTCATGGTGAAAGAGCTTCTGAGCTTTTGAGCTGGCTGCGGCCAAGAATATCCCAAGGACTGATTCTGAAAAATATCAGCATCACAATTCATCCTAAAAATTTATTAGCTTATTAGAAGAATATCCATCCAAACCAGGAAAACTCCTGGTAGCAAACTGCAGTCTCACTCAGGGTAGAAAAGCCTTAAGACAACAATAATTTAGTCTTTTAGTTGTCAGGTTCTATGAATCTGAAACAGCAGATGCAAATTCATCCATGAATCACCCCTCCATGAAACAAATGCTTGTTAACATGCTGCTCATAACAGCAGTATCCTGCAACCACCTCTGTGCAAAGATCCTGCTGTTAAATGGACTTCTGGCATCGACAATTGTGCTTTACACAAATACATATGCAGGGTTAACATGAGATCCATAATGGGGGACAGTAGTAGCAAACCACTTTGCCGTGAGAATGGCTTTGGATGCCATCTCATCACTGATGGAGGGCACAAATTTCCTCCACAAATTGCCAACATAGAAGTCAACCAGCAGGGTTATTTCAGAAATGCCAGTATTCCAAGACTCTTACCACGACAGCACAACGGCTATAGAATTTATTGGGTGTTTGATATGAACAACCTCTGCATCAAGCTCCTGAAGCATTAACTCCGCAGTAGGAGTGCAGAACGTCTTTCCTCCATGTTACAGAGTCAAGGAAGGGAGAAGCAGGCCCTGGCTTAGTTTGCAAAGGCGGGCAACAGCACAGACCTCCTATTTCTATTATCATGCATCTTTTTTCTCAAACAGAAGGTAGTTTTCACTGCAGAAAGCAAAAAAGGGATTTTTGATCCTGTGTCTTCAGGTTTACCTGTTTTGTCAAAATTGAAACTATCCAGGAGAGCAGCATTTCCCCAGCCTACTCATAATCCTTTTGAAAAAAAAACCTAGATTATCTGAAAACTGACAGGAACAATAAGATGTTTGAGTAACTAAACAATGTAGTAGCAATAACTAGATGTTATAATTATTGTAAACATTAATGAAATTAATCAATTACCCATTTAACTACATTTAATTAGGTCATTAATGACTAACCCTGGTATTATACTATTAAATAGCAATAATTAAATAATTACATAATGTTATAATTAGAAATTTCCCATTAAAAAAAACAGAATTTTCTTTTGGTTTTCTGTTCAAGTGGTTATACCATGTTCATGACTGTTGGAGGAATATGTCCTTTTCTTCTTTCCACACCTTCTTCCATCTTTAATGCCAGTATGCCAAACTATCTCACCGTGCCAGCTCTGCTTCTACACTTAATTTTTTTTAAAGTGGATCCTTCCATTATCCCACCACCATACCCAAATACTTTTTCTGCTCTTCCCAAAAACAGTAGATATGTCCAGGTTCTCAGGCTGGGGAAAAATCATGCAACAGCCTAACTGCTGAAATAGTCTCCCCTTCTTAGTGGTCTAAAAGACAGGGTTTTGTCTTCATTAAATCCTCCCTTATAGGTGTTTCTTGGCAATTTTGTCTAAAGGGGTTTACCACTACCTTTTGGTTAAGGTTTCTAGCATCTCGAGGTGTGAGTCTCTGCTCCTGAGTCCCAGTAAATTCTCCACACAGTGCCTAGAATACGTGTCAAGAAGAGTCACCCACACAGAGCCTTCCTTAATTTAGGCAAAACACTTTTCATGTATACAATTGTTTCTTGTTGACAGTCTTTTTTACCTTCTCCTTAATTTTTGTCTTTCTTAACAGGGAATAAGACTAACTCTTAATTCCTCAGTTCAAAAGGACATCCATGGCTACTGTTGCTGTACCTACCTCTACACCATGTTTGGTTTACCACACTCATCTAAAATTTCAGTTCCTACAGAAGCTGCACATACACAGAATGATTGGTTCCCTGGCCCTGCAATGAGATCCAAAGGACCTCTGCTTAATCTCCTGCAGAGGAGCAAAGAGGTCGAACCACATCCATGGAGAGCACCTGTCTCACTGTACACAAAGAGTACAATGAAAGTGTGTATCATCTTCATCTCTCTCAGCTACTTTCATTTGCAAATAGATACAAGAGGTCCTTTGAACTTTTTCAGTTCTGTATTTGGTTCTGGAGAACAGACTTCAAATACTTTATTTCCTGTAACTTTTGAAACTACTGTTTTAGTTAGTAGTCTCCAATTTGTTGCATATCTTAAGAGTCAATGTTAAGAATTCCTTCCCTCTGCAAGACAAGCTGGTGGCTTGTGCCTGCAGATGAGGATGTCCTTGGCTGGCACCATTCCCTGTGCCAGGTGAGAGGAACTAACACTTCAGCTCTCTCCTGCTGAGCTGGGGTGCCCTCAGCTCCTTTGGGAGTAGTTACTCTTCGAGTCTCCCAGCGATTCAGGAATTACATTCCTACCCCACACCCCACCCACCCCCAGAAGGTAACCATTCAATACACATTTTGCAAACATGTCCAACAGTAAACAATACTGTTTCTAAGACCTTGGTCGTGTTTAACACAGTGTGTCTCTGGCCATGTATACAACGTATTTCCATCACCATAGCCTTTGTGACTGCTCTGTTAATAAAATTACAGGCTAAGGACTGATCTTTGTATTAACTGAGTTTCTCTGTCACCTTCTTTCCTGGTCCATATCAATGTTCTTCTCTTCTCCTTATCCTCTGCTCCAGAAGCTTAGTCTATAAACCTATTCTCTATGTTAATTCTACATACATACAGTGGAAATTTCATATGCAACAACTCAGTAGCTGTTTTCTGTGGGCTTTGCCTAAAATAGTGATAGTGCACTGTTCAAACATAACATGAAGAATAATTGCATTGATTCCTATTGACCCCTTCATCTGTTTCTTACCATAGTTATGAAGTTTAGTAGATAATTCAGTTAACCTCATAACCTTTTAATATCTGAAGCTCTGAAATTTATGATAAAGTGATTTTCTAAAAAATAACAATTTAAAACTGGTTATCTGATATGATCCGGACCTAGTGTGTTGAAAAACAACTGAGATTCTTTTCCATTTTCAAGTTGCTTTGCACTCTCCTGCCACCTTGAGGGCATAGAGACATCTGAAAACCAGGAGGTGCCTTATTTATAGAGTGGAAGCACACTGTGAAAGCCAACAACAAGTCCAAAGATCTCTTCTGGTTTTCTTAGCTGCTCTCTTGCATCTAGATCAAGGCCAGCATTTTTTTTTTTTTGGGGGGGGGGGGAGGAGGGCGGTATTGGCTCACCTCTTTACCAGCTAATTGTCTGCCTCCTGCTTCCAAGCTGATAGTATGCTAGAATTTTTGCCTTTGGCTTTGAAAACAGCATTTTGATTGCCTCTTTCCTATTATCCTTATTTTCCAGCACTCTAGAAAGGAAGTCATCTCAAAAAGATTACATTTTTGCACATACCATGAAAACACACAGATGGGCAGTGGAAAGAGAGCCCCACCAGTTTTCTCTGTGAGAGAAGGGCTGACATAAAATGATAAAGAGAGAGCTGCTGAAGGACATAGGCTTCAGTGGTTTCACTGCATAACCATTTGTTGTGGTTTTAGGCTTTAGAGAAAGTCATATTCTGTTAGTTAAGCCTCTCAGTAAAAGTGTTTTTAAAGCATAAGCAAAAACATCACATCAAAGACTTGGATCCATATGCCTGTCATTAGAGCAATTACTAAAGTGTGCCACGCACAGGAGATGTAAAGCTAGAAGCAAACAGTAGCAGCTGTCCTGCAGATCCCAACTCACCAGGCTTTTACACAAAATTTCTGGAAACAGCACAACTACTCAGCTATCTGTTAATTCCTAAATGACAAATCTTTGCTAAGCCTGAGGGGCACAGTAGCCCATGTTGATATTTTCTTTACATATGTTTACATTTCAACATCATGAAATTACATAGCCCCATTAGAGCTGCAATCTGACAAAGCACCATATAGACAAACAGGTATGACAGAACTCTCTGTAATATTCTGCTTAAGTTAAACTATTTCTATGCAATTTCACATTTAAATAATGACCCATGGAAATATTTTAGTCTGTTAATCCATTGCTGATACTTCAGCAAACTATTTTAATGAGCCTGAGACTAATAGCAAATTTGTTTTCCAAAGTGGTTTCTAAAGTTTAATGTAATTATAGAATGGTTTGGGTTGGAAGGGATGTTAAAGGTCACCTAGTTCCAACCTCCCTGACATGAGCAGAGGAAAGGGAAGGACCCGTCTCTGGACGGGCTTGAACCACCAACCTTTTGGTTAACAGCTGAACGCGCTAACCGATTGCACCACAGAGACTCCATAGTTACAATTATCTTTGTAATAAAAAAAAATTCCTTCCTAAAATAAAACCACCTTCCTAAAAAAATTGATTCCAAGTAGCAGAGATACTCTGCATTAAATCCTACTATATCCTAGAATCTCTCAAGCTGAAAAAAACCTTACAGTACAACGTTCCATTGTAGTAGTAATAGTTCGTATTTCATATAGGATCTAAGTAATTCAGTGTTTAAATGAAAAAAACTACTCAACAGCACCACACAAATTCTATTAGGAAATTAAAAGGAAAATAAATAAGATTGTTCTTATTCGAGAGATTATATTGGCTGGCAGGTTCTCCCTATTAGTAGTGAGAAAAGAGCTCTCCTCCAAAGCCTTGATCTCTCACTATCAAAATCAACACATAGGGATACTTTCCTCCTTGACCTCAAACAAGCATGCCCAGTTATAGCAAATTTTAAAACCATTTAAAGAAACTTTGTAAATTAGCATAACTCTAATGATCCAGAGTTACATCAAGTTCAGTGAGAAATGACCTTCTGGAGATATCTGACCTCTTCCATTTCTAACACAACTTGGTTTTCATGCCTAAAAGAATACTACAAAATCAAATGTATAAATATCAGTTGCTTGGAAAAATCAGAGCTGACAAAACATTTAGTAATCTCAAAAAAGTGTATTTTTGCAGTGGTGTCCATAACAGTCAATTACAATTTTTCATTCACAAATAAAGCTTCTCATGCTTTGACTTTTCCATTTTAGCTTTTGTCCCATAAATTAGCCTGACCTTCCCATTTTTATATTTGCTTTAAAATTATAAATTCCATAGCTCATTCATAGCTGATTCCACAGTGAAATAAGTGCCACTTCTATAATCACCCAGTTTCACTGCCTGAAATGTTGCTGGATAAGCAACACCAGCTGAGAACACGAAGTGAAGGCTGCTCAATGACGACAGCTTGAAACTTTCTCTGCGGAGCTGGGCTGTTCTCACTGGCCAGCTGCAGGATGCTGTGCAGCCTCCCTCCAGCAGCATTCAGTAACCTAGTTGATTATCTGTTGATCAACATAGGTATATTTAATACTTTACTTTCTATTTTTGAGAGGTTCTGAAACACTGAATTGCACAAAAACAGTGGCAATCATACATGAGTGAAAACAGGTCAGTTAAGTCTGGGGTCTGAAACCTGGTGGAACATTCTTCCAGTTTCTCATGGCCAGTAGGAGATCCCACTTCATTCATCGTTACTATTTACATTGTCCTTAATTTTTCTTTAGCCAAATGTCCTTTGTGACATTGAAGCTTGCTTCTCTCCAGGCTCAAGGATCAAAGGATTTCGTTTCCTATCCCACTGTTTTCTGGGAGATTCCCTACCCCAGTGTTCCAGGCATTATTGCTGGCAGTAATAGCTGCTTTACTTCTTGCTTTCTTTTCTAACAGAAAAGCCTCACCTTCTTGTTCGAGCTTTTTGCCTACCTTCAATTCTCAAAATGTTGCTCTTTCCTTATACTGCTTTTATGCCTGTGAACATTGTTTTGCAGGAAATCTATGTTATAGCTGCACACTAAGCATAAACTGCCTGAGACTTTCATGTAGGACTTTTTACACTCGAGGCTAAGTATTTTTTAATGGACCAGTATCAGACAGACTACTAATGTACTGCACAGAAATTAATGATGATTAGTGTTAGTTATTTTTACTGGAGATAGCACTGATAGAAGTGGAAATTATGTTCTCTCTCTTTTAAAGAGACCATGATAATCAGAGGATAGCATCTGTATTGCTGGCAGGCAGAAGAGAAGCTTCCTAATGCTCCACAAATGTGACACAACTTGGACAGTGGCTCCATAGGCTTCCAAATACTGCCCCATAAATATTAAGAACTCTGAATTTTAAAGAGACACATCTGGGAGCATAAAGGGGAACCAGGAAGAGGAACAATGTGAAAACAAAGTGTTGATGAAAAAGGAATAACTCAGTTTGACAAGGAACTAACACCAACTGCAATTTTCTCTCAACCAGGAGTCAAGAAAAAGAGGAGGAGAAATTAAAAAAAAACCCAGTACCTGCATACCAAGAAACTCTAAATTGAAAATCTGTAAAAGGAGTAATTTGTGATAGAATTTCCAAGCTCCTACAGGTTTGGTGGCATGTTTGTTTAAGTATTTGGCTGAGACAGCACTCAGGGTACCCTGCTTGATTGAACAAGTCCACTGAGAAAAAAATGTCTTACTCTCTGTACTCCCTCTTCATTAATGTAACCAAACATTTGCAATAGATGGCTACCATGCATGCACACAACACATGGAAACTTGATGCTTACAGAAAGATTGATTGCCATTATGAGGCTGAAAACTCAGCAGTTAAAATGTCTGATGTCATCATTTGGCAAGTACACAAAAGCTGCTGAAGCAAAAGCTGCACTACTGAGAACATTATTCTGCCCAGGAATCTGTTGGAGATAGAGCTTTATTTCTGGAATCACAGTATGACCAGAGCAATCTGACAATGCTGCACAAATCAAATTAAGATATGGTTTTGGGTATGGCAGATCCTACTGATTCAACACTTAACCTGTAAGGTAATGTAGAGAACATTCCACTTAGTATATAATAAGCAATATGTTCCTTATGAACATATGAACATTTTCGTTATGAAATTTACAATTAGAGGTAAATAATAATTTTTCTTCCAGCTCTGGTGCCTATATTCCTTACTAGATATACTTGTGAAAAATTAATTCCACTCCTATGAGGATATAAAAGCTTTAAGGGGAAAATATGACATGAGAATGCCTTCATACCCCTCTGACTGAGAATGTTTAAATATCAGCTCTTTGCAACAGCTGACTTTCTACTATAGTAGTCACTTACCAGTTCTTACATGCTTGCAGTCCTTGGGATTGCCCTGTGCCTTTGACTGAGGACAGCAGATCTAACTCCAGAAGCTACACATGGCGGTCATACTGAAAACAGGAAGATCAAGAGAAGAAGATCTACTGTGAACTAAGACTTCAGCAAACTGGTACGTGCATACTAGGTTTGATCCACAGCACCAAGTTCTCCTTCCATTTAAACTGAGCCTGCCAAACAAAGTCAGAAAGCAGCAAAGGGAGAATTAGCTCACCTAAATTACACCTGTGTAAATTATGAACCTGTTATCTAGATTCAACAGAGAGTCGTCACTCCTAATGGTAATTTATCCACTTTATTCTAATTTATGAGTAAAATACTGGCACCTTACTTCTACCAGTTCTACAGAGGGAGGTCGATGATTAGTTTAAAATGGATTGGTTCGCTATAAGTGGGTGAAGTTAGGTTGAGATGAACCCCATCTTTCCCAATTGCTTTATTATATTGAAACATAGGGGAAATAGCGCAGCTGAAAACCACGGTAGTATTTTTAGCTTCTGTCATTAGTGACCATATGTAACACTGCAGTCTCTTAAGAAAATTAACTCAGTTAAGCCAAGGCTACATCTGTAGAAAACAGAAATGTGAAATCCCTCATGTGGATTTTCACTTTTAACATTCGTAGCTGTTATTCCATGCACACAGTAGTGTCACATCTCAGCCTCTCACAGGAACTGCTTCTTAATTTGCTGGCTCGCTCTTCTCTCTGTGGTTGCTCTAGGTGTTCCCCTCCCACTGATGGCCTTTGGTGCTTCCAGCAGAACAAGCAGAAAGCCAACATGAAGCTTTAGCATTTGCACACCAAAAGCCGAGGTTTGACCAATCAGAAGAGCTAACAGACTTCTAGTTTACTTCCAGCACACTAAGTTTATCAGCAGACAGGAAAATACAGTAGATATATTCTGGAAATTACAAAGCTGCTTCTAGCTAATAATAGTTCATGTCTGGAGTTCGTTTCATGGAGTACTTCATAATCCCTAATTAGCCTTTTCTATAGAGTGGTTTTGGTGTGAATTACTTAGGTATATGTAATGATGCCAATTTCAAAAAGCTTGTGAAAAACCTGTAAGAAGCAACACCGCATGCATGCAAACCACTTCTTAACGCATGGCACTTCAGCCAAAAGCTTCTGAGTGAAATGAAGGAGATCTCTCTTGTCGAACACCTAAGCAATGTCTCCAAAGGAGCGATTAAGCAAAAGCAGATGTCTTGCTCACATCCACGTACATATTTCATATACACAGGTGGATTGTCTGAATTAAGATATTTAACCTGCAACAGTATCAGTATGCATTTGTACAGTCCTAAAATAACAGAGATGTAATCCACACGTGGAGTTTTCAGGCACCCCTGAAGGCCAGTGTTAGTGCTTCAGGGCAAATTAGGACTCCCCAGGGACTTCCAGCTGCAGCCGGCAGATCTGAAAGAGCCCTCTAGAGGCTGTGAGACAGTCACAATTCCTGGATGTTGTAATTTTCAGAGGTATCTACAAAAAGAAGCATGGTTGCATTGATACCTTTTAATTTCTGCTGTTCTTTCATAGGAAGAAGCTGATTTAGCTGAAGATCAGTTGAATTCTCCAGAGACTATCTCACCGTAGAGAGCTGAATTCTTTTTTAATTTTGAGATAAAAATTTATATTTCACTGCTCAGGCATTGCAGCCATCCTAACTGAGAAGCTGAGTCAATGCTCTGGAAGCCCCAGTTGCGCTCTGTGCTTTCTGTGTCTACACCACTTGGAGTAGCAGCGTTAACTGGGGTAGGTTTTGAGGAACTACACTCACAGTCATAAATGCACCTTGCAGACTTGCAGCATAGCCAGCAAACATAACACAGTCACATTGCAGAATGAGACAGGCTGAAGTAAGTACGTTTTGGTTGGATGAAAAGGCTTGCTTGATCATAAATAAATCCTGTGTCTGTGCTCCTCAATGCCTGCAGGAAAGACACACTTCATAAGACTGTTGAGAATCAGTAATGAGCAACAACGCAAAAAGCTACAAAAAAATATTCTAGTGAATACTTTCAGTTACAGAAGCTGTTAAAAAACATTTAAGTTGCTTCCTGAAGTGTAAAATGCGTGCAGTTGTTACTTGAACATATGTGAAATGAGGACAAAGAAAGCTAAACAGTAACAGAAGTATTTTAGCACATAATAAGATTTGTTCATAGTAAGAAGGCTTTGAAAATCCTTGGCTTTTTACACGCTGCACGACCAGAAAATAATACATGAATGGGAATTTTTCATTTATGGAGTAAATGAACCCATACTATGAGCAGGTTTGGGGGGTTTTGTTAGGTTTTTTAAAGAAAAATAATAACCCAGTAACTACAAATCGATACATTTGGGAGTTTACCTGACACCTTTTTTCCCCCTCTGTCCCTGAGAGGAAAAAAAAAAAAAAAAAAAAAAAAAGAGAAAAAAAAAAAAAGGACTTTAAAAGAGTAAAGTGTTTTTATTATTTAAAAAAAAAATTGCTCAGAAACTGAATGAATTAACAGACTGAATTGAATAGAAAAAAATACAGATTACAAGTTGTCAGATAGTAAAGATAATGGTTGGCTGGAAATGGCATGCATATACATTGAATATATAGTAACAGTACACACCATAAGAATACTTAGAACTCAGATCTTGTATGTACATTGCCTTATGTTTGCATAATGCTTTAAGTTCTTTTTTCAGACAAGATTTGAAAACAAAACTTTGCTCACACTGTGTAGAGTTCCTATTTCAAACGTTTCACTTCTTCCCCCACCCAATTTTTTTCACATATTACTAAAGGAATTATCAAATTCAACGATCTGCAGAACTTCCAGAATAGTGGTGTTTGGATGACAGGGTAAACAGAAGGAAAAAACAGACTTTTGTGTGTGTGTGGGTGTGTGTGTTCAAAATCCAGATAATTCATTATTATTATTTACCCACCTAGTAAAAAAACACAAACAAACAATCAAACAAACAAAAAAATAAAACAAAACTTTTTCCCATTCATCTTTTTGGCCAGTCCTAAGTGAAAAGAGTTCTGCTGGATCTGAGGGAGAATAAGCATTTCAAAACGTGTCAATCGCGGTAACTAGTTCATCATGAGCCCGAGGCTTGACTGCTCGCTGCTTATTTCCCCTATTTATGCGTATACATACTGAACACGCTTCCTGAGTTTTATGTTTGTTCACATGCGGTTGGTATGGCTGACACACGGCACTGTACTTTGTGGCGATGGGGTCCCGCTGCGGGCCCGGCGGGCGGCTCCTCCCCG
>NW_010121912.1:0-2668 GCF_000699245.1 Pterocles gutturalis
ACCCCCCGCAGCCGTGAAACCCCCCGGCACAGTGCTCCCAGTGCTCCCAGTACCCCGCCGTGCGCCGGCCGGAGTGGCTCTGCCACCTCGTGGCCGCGCTGCCACCGCACCGGGTCCCAGAGTGCTGCGCAAAGACAGTGTACAATAAATTCTGGTGTTATAGTGTGTAACAGGTTATAAGGTTAGTGCATCACTCACACAGCCCAGCGCCGGTGGGTACAGAGCCCACAGTGCCTCTCAAAGGGGTCACCAGCATCCGCCTCACTGCTTGGGGGAAACTGAGGCCAGGAGTGGGGCTTGGTGGCCAGGGGGCTGGGGAGGACCCCAGTGCAGGACTCAGCGTGGCACTCCACCATTGCCTGCAGTGTGGCCAGGCGCAGCTGGTGTTGCTGTGTCCTTTAGCAGGACATGAAGGCTGTGCTGCCGCAGGGACCACAATGGAACATTGGTGTGGGCACCCAGGCAGACGCGGTGCCCTGGTGACAAGTGGGGAGCTGTGTCTCCAGGGCTGCTCCACCTCACTCTCTGTGGTCACACCAGCACTGTCCTGAAGAGACTCTTTCCAAAAGCCCCAGATGCCCCACACCAGGCTGAAGACCGCTTTGCAGTGCTGTACCCTTTGCAGCTCAGTCCTGACCTCACTGGGGACAATGCTGTCTCGTCACCCCTAGGGACACTTTTGTCACTGACATGGATTTCAGCAAATCCCTGGAAAACTGCAGCCACCTGCCCTCACTCCCTCATGCTCCTTTCCTTCATGTAAACACATATGGGACATATGTCTCACGCCTACCCATCAAAACGTGCCTCCCCACCGCCATCTCTCGCACCCACATCCCCTGGGTCATATTCTGCCAGCTCCTTCCCACTGCCTCCCTGGCCTGGGGCCACCATGGCCACCTCCATCCAGCATCTCCCGTGACAAGTCCTCGGGTGCCAAGCAGACAGCTCTCATCTGATGAAGCCTGTGCCCCTGGGTGCCAGGCTGGCCATGTCACACAGGCAAGCTCCAGCCTGCGGGCTCCTGCACGGGGACAGTCAAAAGGTAGCTGGAGGGCACGTAGCCCCTCTGGCCATTCACTTCCACCAGGCTCCACTCCTTGCTCCCCTTCTTGTCATGCGGCTCCAGTACCACCACGGGCTGCCCTGCCTGGAGGCTTACCTCGTGTGGACTCCGGGCTGAGAAGGAGAAGCCAGCGACCACCTACAAAAGGAAGGGGAAGGAGGGAGGAAGCCCTTGCTGGACACAAGAGTCAAAGGGGAAAAGGACATACATGGCAGGGGAGGACCTCAGGGTGACATAGAGGTTGTTCCCAAGAGGGCAGCACAGTACTGCCATTGACGGAGGGGCACTGGGGACCCCACTAAGCACAGTTCTCTTGCTCTGTCCACCCCAGGTCCCAGCAATGCAGACACCAGCCTCGCAGGGCACTCAGCCAGAGGCTGTAATGCCCCCCCACTAGGCACACGGCTGCACCTGTATGACCACATGTGTGCTGGATAAGCAGGTCCACCTTCCCACCCTCATGCTGCACACAGGGACTAGCATGCAGCTTGTGGGGTTACCAGGAATGGCCCTGGGGGGTGTCCCCCACTCTCACCTGGAAAGTTGGGGTGAAGGTGGCCACTTGGAGCCTGGGAGCTTCAGGTGACACATATGAATGTCGTCTTCTCTCTCTGCAGCTCTCCAGGGCTGGCACTTGCATCTCAGGCTGCTGACTTTGTACCAGGCAATAGGGCTGGAGTTTTTCAGCAGGCACAAACCCTCGGGGACCTGGAGGACAGGCACACACACAGGTCATGGGGCTCTGCTGCCTGGCACAGGTAGGACTGGTTGGAGGAGAGAAGAATGACAACTGGCACAGCACAGCAGCCCTGTTCAAACTGGTAAATCGCTAGGGGATATCCAGCAGAAACCCCCCCCCCCCCCCAGAAAAGGGTCTTCAGGATGTTTCTTTGTGCACGGTAATCTTCTTTCCCAGCCATGATGAGCCACGAGCGCTCCCTCATGGGGAAACCTGAACTTTACAGCTAATGGCTACGGGTGCAGCTGGCAAAGCAGAGGTGGGTTTGGGCTGAGCAAACCCTGGAAGGGAGGACCCGGGAGGCAATGGCCCGCTGTTTCATCCAAGATGAGGAAGTGGTTCGGGTTTGGTTTCTGACCCTGGTGCTGAGGCAGGGAGAGGTTCCCCATAGTGCTCACAGTACCTCCAGCATCCACCAGCCATCTGCTCGTGTTCCCCTTAGTGTCCACACTTTGCAGCAGAGCTACAATCTGTCCCCTTTGCAAGGTCAGGTCCAAGTCTTTGCTGCCACTGATGTTCCTTGTCACTTGGTAGAGTTTGTCTGCACCGTGCTTGCTCACAAGGGACAGGACCTTCCGCTCCTCGGCAGGGTTCAGAGGCTGGGGGGGAGCAAGAGACACAGGAGCACTTGATGAGACAGGCAGCAGACTGAGGCCCTCCACGTACATATGCTCTCCTTTCTGCAGGTTCACATCCCAGTGAGACATCAGAGAAGAAACTCCTTCACACTATCTGCTCTACCTCGTGGTTTGGAGATGAGAGTCCAGAACCAGAGAGCTGAGACTGTTTCATCCCTGATTATTCCCAGACAGTTGCAGTCAAGGGCTTGGGGGAAACACTGCGGCTGTGGCAAGCCCCTGTGA
>NW_010121912.1:2705-2940 GCF_000699245.1 Pterocles gutturalis
GCACTGGGAAGCCACCATCCTACCTCTTCATCCAGCTGGCCTCAAACACCCCCCTCCCAGGTCCTACCTCTGTCACAGGGCTCGGCATGACTGTCTCAAACGTCTGGCGGAAGGTACGGAGCTGAGCATCAGACTGCTGCAAGGTGTCTTCCACCATCTTCCAGAAACTGGGCAGAGGCATGCAGCCATGGGGCATCTGTGAAGACAGACCACAGAATCACAGAATGTTAGAGAT
>NW_010121913.1:0-3580 GCF_000699245.1 Pterocles gutturalis
TTTCAAGTGAAGGATAAGAATAATGAAAAAAAAAAAAAATTCTCTCATTTTCATCTTTTTCCTAACCTGCGAACTGAAGTAAGCCGATGTCCTCTCACAGCCTCGGCAGCCTTCCTCTGTGCTTTGAAGGGATGTTGGTGTTCTCCAGGTCAGATGTGCGCTTAGCGTGAAGTGCACTCACAAAGTTAAACATCACCACCAACTGCTCTTTGAAAAAAGAAAAAAAAAAATATTTACGTGACACAAGCGAAGGCCCAGTGGCTCCGTCCCCACCACCTGCTCTCGCTGACCCCAGCCCAGCCTTGCCCGTGGCTGCGGGCAGCTGCCATGGCCCAGGCGGCTCCTCTGTTTCCCAGCCCCGGGCTGCACAGTCAGGTAACAACTGACATACAGGGGTAACCCTCGCCAGACAATGTTTGCTTAATCTTTTCTGGACTGGAGTCCCTTTTTGACCTAGCAATGCAGGAAGTATGATAAGGTTGCGATTTCCCAGTTGAACAGCCAGGACCCCGTTATTCAGCACCGCCTGGCATGCAGAGTGCCGCTTTCGTCATCTCTGAAATCTGTAGCGAAGCACTAGAGAAAGTTCCTGTTGTCAACTAAAACGCATTCCTACGGCTGGATTATTTTTCCGTCTGTAAAATGGGGGTATTATTGTCCACAAATGAAAACAGTCTCATTGCTTCTTGTAAACTGTTTGATCATCATTAGGTGGAAAGTGCTAGAGGAAGTCTTTTTTATTAAGTAGTTTTTCTCAATTCCCCTCTTTATGAGGCAGCATTTGGTACATTAAGCAAGTAAATACTGAAGTGAATTTTTGACTCTTGGTGCAGACTGGGTAAATATCCAAACAGCATCACAGGAGCAGGGGATCATGGTCTAACGCTGGAACCGCTCATGCTAATATAAGAGCAATTGAATGAATGATCCAAAGAGATTTTTAACCTTTTCTGTTTCTTTTCCATTTTCTTCTCATCTGCTTAATGGGGCTGAGTAGTCATGCACCAGAATATATGACTGTTGCGTGACTTCAGCTAAACTCAGGATAAATTTTGCAAGTCAAATATAATCAAGATCAGGCCAAAAAGTGTAGAGAGATCATTACTGTTTTAGCAAGACAGAATACCAGAGTTTTGTAGCACAAGGACATGAGCTTGTGATCAGCACACCGAATTACCTTTGTCTTAACCTGGATGTGTTGCTAAAGACAACCATTTTTCTTAAGTCAAGTTATGCATGTCTGAAAGACTGAATCAGACCTGGCATAGATGTGGATTCTGAGATCTTCTAGATGTAATTTCACAGCTCTTTTTTCTAGGCATGTGTAGGGGGCTCTCTTCTACAAAACTCTGTTGTCAGTCCTGTATTTGATCTCTTTGCAGGATGGGTCACCGATGAACCTCAGGATGCTTAGCTCTTTCTACGTGATGAGTACGGCCAATATGCAGCTTGCCTATGTTGCCTCCTCTTCAATTGGAATCCTCTGATATTACATCTGCTTGAATATTGTCTACTGGAATAAGAATGCCACAAGAAATTTCCATTTTGTAATTTAAACACATTTTCTTGTGATTTTGCAGCCTGAGTGTAGAAGTGTTTTCCTCTGCAGAAATAAAGGAACATTTCCATATAAAGGTGAGAACTGAGGATGGGGAGCATGTGTGCAGGAGGGAGATTTCTGCTCTCTCCTGCTTCCTTTACTCTGCCAAATTTGAAGTATGCATTTTTTAAGCCAAGATCATGGACCGAATCCTATACAGCTAAACTCATTTTACTGTGACTAAATAATTTAAAGTTACTACTGATCTATGTTAGTTTAATTATAGATTTTCATAGACTTATTCCAGATAAGACCTAGATAAAGCAGCAGAATTTTGTCATAGAACTTGTTACACAAAGTGTCATGAATATAATGACACTGAATAAATAATTTACAGTACCATGTGTCTGATCTTATTTATAGAGTATAATTGAGAATAATTTTACTAATTTTAAAAAGTTAGTGTGAGCATACAAAGGAGAGTATACCATTGTGGGAAAGCATGCAGTATATTGAAAAGATAAGTAAAAAGTAAGAAATGGAGGCATTGAAAAGGAAATGCTTATATAAGGTTTATCTTAGTAATGGCTGTGATTAGAATAGTGCAGATCTGAGGAGTCCAGATCTTCTAAGACTTATTCTAGTATGCATTAGATCATGCTGCCAATCCTAACAGTTCTTAACAAATTGGAAGTTGTGAAAAATCCAGTAGCAGACACCCTATTTCTTACTGCAATTTAAAGTATGATTGTATGCACTTCAAGGGACCTAGTTAAAGTACTAATAAAACAAGTAAATAATTCTAAACTTACTATCTCTGATGAGCAATTCATGTAAACAGCAAAATAGTCAAAGCAGTGGTTGAAGGAGGGAATTCTTTCTCTATTCTCAGCAAATGACAAGACAACAAATTGCAAAAATGGAAGAATACAAAAGGTGAAAAGGACAGAAGAGGGTTGGTCTAGACATTGGAATTAAAATTACAAAGCACAGAGATATGCAGATTTGAAACGAAACCATTTTAATCTTATACGTAGAATAAATGACTATCTGCCATCTGGAATTCAGGGAATCCAGTGAAGGCTGGAGGTGTAAACAACACACACAGGATTATCAACATCTGTTTTCAGTGCATGCTGATATACATGAGTCCCTGAGGGATAAGTTAGAGAAAATAATGGGAGTTAATAAAACCTGATGATATAAAAAGGATCACATCAGTGTACTTGTTTAGAGACAATATGGACTTACGCTGAAAATAAATAATGCATTGACTGTATTGAGTCTGTTTTCTATTAATCTCTTCTTCCAACTCCCATAATGCCTGTAACAGGACAACATTCCTAGCACATGTAACATTTTGGAATGTTCTCCCCAGAACAGCTAATGGATAAAAATTTGTAAGTTTTGAAAACCTACAGTAGTATCTCATATTAGCCTACTCTGTCTCTATCTCCCTTTCTATTGCTGAGAACAAAAGACTCCAGGATGACTATGCCAGTATAAATAAATAGAGCAATCTGAGCCTAAAATGTTACAGAATGTGATAAAACTTAAGGTCTGCTCCTCTGACATTATATAAGAACATAAATGAATTACTATGCTAAAGAGGCCTTATCAATGTTAAAAAAAAAGATCCTGTTAATATTTGGCCTGGATACCATATGGCTTTCCCTTTTCAATGGGCTCACAAAACAAAACAAAACAAAATTAAAATGTTTTGCACAAACCAACTTAAAAAGATGGTTGACCAGGACCAATATTTTGTTGCTAGGAAGGGAACAATGATGACATTGATTATTTCCACAGTTAAGAATCCACAATGTAATTGATTTTCATCTGAGTCATTTAGTGTGGGCAGGCTCCATTTGTTCAAGAAACCTGTAATATATTCCTTGAATCACTGTAACTATGAGAGATATAAAAGTTGATGTAATGAGTTAAACACACTATTTAACTCAATTTGTTTTGCACACTGTATTCCCATTTCTGACACAGATACAGGTTCCATCTAGATCACAGAATCACAGAATCACAGAA
>NW_010121914.1:0-259 GCF_000699245.1 Pterocles gutturalis
GTGGGGTACCCTTGTGCTGAGATGCGTGCCCCCATGCAGGCATGGCAATGAAGGTTGGAGCATCTCGCTGGACCAGCGTTGGCGCACGCTGGTGTCTGCACTCTTGGGGGCTCTGCGTGCCGTCCTGTTTGATATTTGGTCTAAGAGGTGCTTTTTTGGTGAAATTGGTGTGAAGGGATGCACGAGCAAGGGCTGGAGCTGGTGCATTCCCAGCCTGACAGTGGCGGGGTTTAGGAGAAGATTCCCCCCCCGCCCCCGG
>NW_010121914.1:380-4528 GCF_000699245.1 Pterocles gutturalis
GGCGCGGCGGTGGCCTGGGCAGGGTCCCACGCTGCAGCGGGTCTTGGTGGGTCACCGCCGTGGGGCTGCCTGAGGGATGTGTGCTGGTGATGAATTTTGCTGACTGTCCTTGCCCATGTCTGGCCAGGGTGACACTTGCACCCCGTCAGGGAGCTGGCGCTGTCCCTGCAGCCTGGGCGGCGTCTTCTGGTGGCTCTCAGGAGGAACCAGCAGCTGCATCAGCACCATGGAGCCCTTTGGGGTGCCACTGCCCAGCAGCGGCAGGGGACCAGTGCTCCCGGTCACACGCTGGGGACAGGGCTGCGGCTCCGGTCCTGCCCCTGACGTGTGCTGTGGCACAGCCGGGGCTCCTCCATGCGCACGTGGTGCCTGCAGGGACCTCAGGAGCATCCCTGAATTTTTAAATTACATCTGAAAATTTCCTGATGCGCTTCCACAGGTCGGGTTTGTCTCTGCTGGTGGCTTGGCGGGTGATGGTTCTGATCTGCCGGTGGATTCCTTCGGGGTTTATTGGAGCGTGTGTCTGGAGCGACGGGGACTCGGGTTCCTTATGGCTGGAGCCGTTCCCTGATCCCACTCATCCTCTGCAATCGCTGCACCCATGGGAGGGAGCGGGGGGGACGGCATCACTGGCTCCAGAGCTCACCCGCAGCCTGGGCTCCCTGTGTGCCGTTCATCCCCTCCTCAGCCAGCTAACTGAATGGTAATCACAAATTACGAGGTAACCTTTCGCAGAGTACATGCTGTCAGAGTTCCTCCTTGCCCACGTTTTGCAGACGCGGTGCGGTGCATCGGAGCCTGCTACTCGCTTCGGAACAGTTTATCGAGCATGGATGAGGTGATTCATGGCGCTTTCTCCCTGGGTTTGGAGGAGGGCTGGGACCCGGGAGGGGGCTGCCCATGCCCTGGGTCCGAATCCCCACCCCACCGTGCTGTCCGGCGTGCACCCCGGCTTGATGTCGGTTTTCTGCTGTCTCAGCATTTCTCAGGGGGAGGGCTTGGCAGGGGGCTGTAAGGAATGGCAAATTTGGAGACGTTCAAACTCAGGCTCGGCAAATATCCCACAGAAGCAGGTTCTGCGGTGGATTCTCTCCTTTTTTCCCATCTCTCATTACGTCCTGTCCCAGATATTTTTATGGCAATGTGGGTTTTTTTTTTTGGTTTTTTTTTTTTTTTTTTTTTTTTTTTTTTTTTTCATAAAAATGCAACTTTTCCGCTGCCTGCCTCTTGTCGGAGACTGGGGACTGGGGGGGCTGCGGAGCAGCACCGTCCTTTGTTAGACGTCCTGATACATCTGGAAAAAGCAGCCAAAGCTCTGCTCATTTGTTCTTGCTGCGGTGCTGCTGGGTGTGGGGACGGTGCCTGTGCCCCCCAGGGCTCACTGGATGCCGGTCCCCAGAGCCTCTGGGTCCCCTGTGGTGTCTTCTGCACCCCGAGAGTAGGGACCAGCTCTGGGGATCTCTGCACCTTGCCAAAGCTTCCCCTGTTCCTGTGCTCCTCCGTTTGCAGAGGCTCCGGAGGATTTGTTCTGCCCCGGTTCCTGGGGGGTCACCACTCCTGAAAGCACGGCAGGGGCCCGGCTCACCCAAATCCGCCGCACGGTCAGCGAGCTCAGAGTGAGAACACGAGCTTTCGGAGAAGAAAATGTTAAATCCCAGATTACAAAGTCAGCAGCGCAGTTACAAAAGATGTAAGGGAGCATGCTTTTAGAATACATCTCGCATTTACATTTTCTTTCTTTCAGCCGCGGGAAGCCGAGTTTTCTGCCTGGCAGCATTCTGCATCCAAGTTGCTCGTTTGGAGTGCTTTGTGCTGCAGAAATCTTGATCCCCAGCTTGTACTTTTAATTTCCAAATTACCTTATACATACAGCGTTCCAAAGCTGGTCCTACCGCCTGCCCCCATTCCCTGCCGGTGGTGGGACCTCTCGGTGCTGCGACCGTGCATTCAGCTGCCATCTCTTTGAAGAGGAGCCCAGCAGGACGTGTGAGCACGGTTGAGAAAAGCATCTCTGATACCAGAACTCTCCTGCTTCGCCTCCAGCCTGTCCGTTTCTCCTTTCAAGAAGTCAGCTTACATTTTGCAAACTACTCAGTAAAAAGCTTGGGGCGTTGCTCTCGGTGTGGCTGTTGGTTTGCCAGCAGCTGGTGAAGGTTGGGTGTTGCACGATGTTGGCCGCTGTTGGTCCCGGGGTCAGCCCGCCCATTGGCTTCGCCTGGGTCCCGCAGCCCCTCTGCTGGCTTGTGCCTAACAGGACCGGGGATTGGGTCTAACGGGACTGGGGGTTTCGCCTTGCTTGGGAAGGGGGCTGTGCGTGTTTGGTGTCAGCGGCTTTGTCCGGACCCTGCGGAGCCGCCGTGATCCCGGGGGTTTCTCTGGGGGGGAGGCAGCTACCGGCTGTTCCAGGAGTGAGCGAACTGCAGATGGAAGAGCGATGCTTGCCCTTGGTTGAGTCCGAGGGACCTGACTCATTTTTCCGGTAGCTTTGCAGCAACCTTAACGGGTCGTGCTGGCGATGGGTTCGTGATGGTCGGAGCTGCTGGCGGGTGTGCATGGAAGTGCCCAGGTTCTCCTTTCTGCTTGTGGTGTCAGGTGCTGGGTGCTGTGTGAACACAAGGATAAATTTTCCAGCCTGCAGGTGTTCTTATTTCTGTTTCTGATTTCCTGCTCAAAGTGACATCTCAGTATAAGCTTTTTTCTGGTTCATATGTTGGGAAGAAATGTTTTCCTGTGCGGGGGGTGAGGCAGTGGCCCAGGGTGCCCAGAGAAGCTGTGGATGCCCCATCCCTGGAGGGGTTCAAGGCCAGGCTGGATGAGGCTTTGGGCAACCTGGGCTGGTGGGAGGTGTCCCTGCCCATGGCAGGGGGTGGCACTGGGTGGGCTTTAGGGTCCCTCCCCACCCAAACCCTTCTGTGATTCTGTGTTGCATAAAAGAAGGTGTCCAGGAGCATTGATTTAGTTTCACTATTAACCATGAATTATTTGTCCGTCCTTGCAGGTATACAGCACTGTAGTGATCTATTAAAGGAATCGTTGTTTTAATATTTGCTTTACTAATCTTTCCTTTGGTCACTTCAGATTGTTTTACCAAGTCTGAGCTGTTTTCTGAATTCCTCTCATTCTTTTTGGTACTTTTCTGGTACTAAGGAGTCCTAACGTTAAAGCGTCACTCTAAATGCATCACTTGAGTCGTTCTGTGCTGTGATGCCTTTGCAGTGTAGCTCCAAATCCCAGAAGCAAACCAATTAAAAGATCCAGTAAGCGTTTTCCCAGCCCTAACACGTCACATTGATGCTCTTCAACCAAGGAAGCAGGTTATTTGCTTCTGTGGGAGATGGCAGCACGGTTTGCTGTCCCTGGTTGCTGGGAAGACATGTTTTCTGACGCTGTCTCTTTCCCATCATCTTCTCTCTCTCTGTGAGGCTTTAGCGTGGTGCCAGGGAAATGGGAAATGGGCGCAGCAGCGGGTACCCGGTGTTCCGCCGTCCGGGGACCGGCCGAGGAGCTGCTCTGGGCTCTACATGCGGGGCAGAAATGAACTTCACATGGAGAGCATTCAGCATCACAGAGCTCGGCTTGAACCTCCTTCCAGCCTGCGTCCTTCCCCTCCAGCCCCGTTATCCCAGCGGCTGGGACCGTGGGCAGGGTCTGCTGTCCCTCTGCCCGTCCCGCATGGGCTGGGGATGGTTTGGGCTGCAGAAGGCTCGGGCTGTGGGTGTCTGTCCTGCAGAGCGGCTCGTGGCCGTGCTGCACCCGCGGCTCTCCGCAGAGGGCTCTCTGTGCTCGGCTCCTGCAGCTGCTGCAGTGACCCCGGGATGCTGCCGCGGAGGTGAGCCATCGCGGTGCTCCGGTGTTTGCTCCGGGCACTGGCAAAAAAAAATGGCAGTGCTCCCCGGGGAGAGCCGTGTCTCTCCTTGGGAAGCAGGGATGTTGGGCTGTGCTTGGTTAGAAAACCAAGGAAGCAGAAGGGGCTGGGAAATGAGGAGCAGGAGGGCTCCGTGCTCCCTTCCCGCTCCTTCAGCTGCCTCAGTATCCCAACTGTCCTGCAGCCCTGACCGCGCACCTGTGCACAGAGCTTTGGGAGGGGATTGCAGAGCTGCTCCCCCAGACCCTTTGCAGGGTGACGGGGGATTGCAGAGGGGTTCCTC
>NW_010121914.1:4824-5875 GCF_000699245.1 Pterocles gutturalis
CTTTGCAGTGTCACGGGGGATTGCAGAGCTGCTCCCCCGGACCCTTTGCAGTGTGACGGGGGATTGCAGAGCTGCTCCCCTGGACCCTTTGCAGGGCTGTGGTCACAGACTGTGGGATCCTTGGGGCAGAATCTCGGTGCTGACTTGTACCAGGCACACGTGCGGTGCTGGTGCAGGGGATAGAGCAGCTGGTCCTTTCTCTGGGGTGTTCTCTCCCAGGGGATTGTGCACCCAGAGCTGTGACGGTGCTCTGTCCAGCTCCAAGCCTTTCTCCTCGGTGCTGGTGTTCTCCTCGTGCCGAGTTTCTCTCCGCAAGCACCGCGTGTGTTCCAGCAGCTCCAGCCCACTGGTGTTTGTCCCACTGCTGGTGCGTGTTTATTGAGGCACAGGTTGATTTGGGGACTCGTGCTCCAAAGGAAGGTGGACTGGGGCTGGGTGGGGGTCATTTCTCTTCCTTTTTCTGTGCTCTGACAGTGTATTTTTCTGCAACGTTTGTTTTTCTTTCCCCCTCCTGTTGCTGGTAAATACATTTCTAATTTGCTGTCTCATGCGTGGGTCATTCTCAGGCATAGCAACCCGCATAGTTTCTCTCTTCTGCCGAGTATGTGTGTGGGCGAACTTTCACAAAGCAGCATTGGTTTTTGCTGAGTCTCTTTGTCTGAAAACATGTTGTGTTTTGTGGTGTAACTCGCGACAGTATGTACTTGATGCTATAGCATCCAGTTTATTTAGGATGCAAACTCTGTTAGTGTCATCTGATTTTCTTTTAATATCTTTGCTGTTTGATTGACCCTAGAGGCCATCCATCCTCACTCCTCCATTCACATCTTGACATTATTTGTTGTCGCTGCTGTGTTTCTTCAGCCCTCAGCTGGTATGCTGTTGGCATATCCATGACGATTTTAATTAATTAAAATAATGCAAACCAGATGTCATGAAGCAATATTAAACAATGCCTCCAGACCATGGCATCTAGTCCGTTCCCATGGCCCAGTCGTTTCACAGCTCTCCGCAGAAGGAAAACGTCTGTGGGTCTGTTAAAGTCACGCTT
>NW_010121914.1:5902-9042 GCF_000699245.1 Pterocles gutturalis
CCCCAGCCGCCTTTGGCTCCCAGCTGGGTTTTGCTGGAGACCCTCTGAATGTGTCCTGACATTCACAGGTCATTGGCATCGTTAAAGGCTGGGCTGGTTAATTAAACAGCCAGACAGCCTAGCAGAATCCTCCTCCTGGCTTCTGATGGGCACTTTGTTGTTACTGGTTAATCGATGGAAATTCATACTTGTTTTAATACCCATCGTTTCACAACACGTGTAATGAGGAGCGAGCCGAAGCCTCGAGCGGTGACGGGGGGAAGGCAGCCCGGAGGCAGAACACACCGAGCAGCAGCGTGTGCTTGGGATGAGCAGCAGTGGATGCTCGGGACGGACCGCGTGCTGTGCAGGGTGTCAGGAGGAGAGAGCCAGTGTCTGCTCAGAGACGGTGCAGGCAGGGAGCTGGAAAGAGGGGCCGCAGCACCCGCTGATGAGTGGAGAGCAGCCACGGCCCCAGTGCAGAATGGGAGGGGGTTAGAGCAGCAGTGCCTGCGCTTTGGGAAAGCAAAGGCATTGTCATTCTTTTCCCTGAGGAATGTTTTGGTGTTACTAAAACTGGGGATGCCCCATCCCTGAGGGGTTCTGGGCCAGGCTGCGTGAGGCTTTGGGCAACCTGGGCTGGTGGGAGGTGTCCCTGCCCATGGCAGGGGGTGGCACTGGGTGGGCTTTAGGGTCCCTTCCAACCCAAACCAGCCTGGGATTCTGTGTATGATTAATTTTCCATGTAACGAGGTGGTGTAGTTGCTGCAGGGAAAGCAGAGTCAAGTTCGTGCCATAAGTTGTCCTGGGTGATGTTGGGGTGAGTGTGGTGGCTCTGGACGCTGCACCGGTGGCGCTTGGTGGGCTCTGGACACTGCTGGTGGAGCTTGTTGTGGTTTCTCCAGCGTGGTCGGAGGCTGAGGTCTCTTGAGTGAGACACAGATGATAAGTTGAGTGGTTGCAGCTTAGATCACCTCCTTTTGGAGAGCTCACATGCCTCTGCCACCATCTCATTCTGTACCGTTTTCAGCAAATTGTTATCTTCTGCGCTAGCTCACCTGCTGGTACTGCAAAGTCTTTGGAGCAAAATACATACGCTAGGTAGTGGGAATTAAGGCTCATGCTTCAGGGTGGACTAGTCATTGTAAATTAAGGGTATTTGTAGCAATGTGAAATGATTTGTGACATATTTTATTTAGAATCAGAATCCCAGGATGGGTTGGGTGGGAAGGGACCCTAAAGCCCACCCAGTGCCACCCCCTGCCATGGGCAGGGACACCTCCCACTAGCCCAGGTTGCCCAAAGCCTCATCCAGCCTGGCCTTGGATATGATAACAACAAAACTTAGAAATTAAGTAACGCATAGTTTTAATATTTTCTCTACTTCTGTTGAAATTCTTCTTTTCCTTCTTAGTGATGCTGATGAGAGCTCTGCATCTTCCCCTCAGAGTTTCAGCAGTGCAAGTTTAATTGATGTCCTTATTTTAGTTTGTGTTAGACCAAAGTCAGTGTATGGATAAGATTTTTTTATGGCTACTGACCATTTTTTTAATTGCTGAGAAGCCTTTCCCAGCCCGAGGAAGCTGTCATTTTTACATGGTGTTTAGACCCTTTTCAGTCCACTGTGTTTCCCTAGGTTCTTATTGCATGGACATGTTCAGTTCTTGTCTTTTTCTTCACTGGTTGGTTTAGAATTTTTCCTACTTTTTGTGCTGTTGCAACCAAAGTAATTGCATCCTGCCTCAGGGTCTTTGTTTGCTGTGGGAAGAGTGATATAAATTTCCATACAGACCCAAAGGAATCTGCAGTATTTAAATGAAGCAGCCTGCCAGCTCTGCAGCTGCTATTGGAAAAAAAATGCTATTTTTTTTTAAACTGGGTAAAATACGGAGGTACGGCAGTCAATATCAGCCCTCTTAATACTGTTTAACTTGCTATTAACTTCAGTGTATTTGACAACTCGAAATTCCTTTGTACAGCGGCATTTTTATTGAAAACATGGCAACAGTATGAGGTTGTCCTGCGTGAACCTGGAGGCTGCGGTTGCCTGGGAACACTCAAGCTTTGGGGTGGCTGCTGGGAGGCTGCCAAGGCTCCACATGTTGGACAAATACTGTCTGCATTGATCATCAGAAAAGTGGTTAATAAATTTATCAACATTGTCATTATTTTTCTGTAATTAAAAGCCACCAGGTGGAGGAGCGAGCCTCCTGCAGCGCTGTGTTTGGCTCTGTCGTGATGCCACCGCTCACCGGGCTGTGGGATGCTCCTGTACCACGGTGGGACAGCAGCGGGGTGGCAGCCCCCCGGCACGTGCAGCCCGGCCAAAGGGGGTGTGTGACAGCACTGGTGGAGTTGCCGGCACCGGGACCCTTGGCCGCGACAGCGCCTTGGTGTTGGCGCAGAGTGGGGACGTTCCAGCCTGAGCCCAGTCCCTCCCGAGCATCCTCGGGGCAGATGTGCCACCCTGAGCACAGTCCCTCCCGAGCATCCTCGGGGCAGATGTGCCACCCTGAGCACAGTCCCTCCCGAGCATCCTCGGGGCAGATGTGCCACCCTGAGCACAGTCCCTCCCGAGCATCCTCGGGGCAGATGTGCCACCCTGAGCACAGTCCCTCCCGAGCATCCTCGGGGCAGATGTGCCACCCTGAGCACAGTCCCTCCCGAGCATCCTCGGGGCAGATGTGCCACCCTGAGCACAGTCCCTCCTGAGCATCCTCGGGGCAGATGTGCCAGCCTGAGCCTGGTCCCTTCTGAGCATCCTCGGGGCAGATGTGCCAGCCTGAGCCCGGTCCCTCCTGAGCATCCTCGGGGTGGATGTGCCAGCCCGAGCCTGGTCCCTTCTGAGCATCCTCGGGGTGGATGTGCCAGCCTGAGCCTGGTCCCTTCTGAGCATCTGGAGCTTGGGGGGACACGCCAGCGCAGTCCCTTCCAAGGATCCTTGGGGCAGAACTGTGCAAGGAGGCACTGGGGGAGATGGAGAGACAAACGGCGCTGACAGCGTGAAGTTGGGGAAGTTTGATAAAAGAATGGATCAGCAGGTGAGTGCTGGAGCAAACCGGTGTGAAAACCTCAAACAGCGGGTAGTTACTGGAGGTGTTTTACATACAGAGTGGATGAGCAGATAGCAATAATGTGCGTTTTCTTTTCACTCAAAAGAG
>NW_010121914.1:9057-13663 GCF_000699245.1 Pterocles gutturalis
CTCTGCCCTGGTGAGACCACATCTGGAATATTGTGTCCAGTTCTGGGCCCCTCAGTTCAAGAGGGACAGGGAACTGCTGGAGAGAGGGCAGAGCAGAGCCACCAAGATGATGAAGGGAATGGAGCATCTCCCTGCTGAGGAAAGGCTGAGGGAGCTGGGTCTCTTTAGCCTGGAAAAGAGGAGACTGAGGGGTGACCTAATTAATGTTTATAAATACGTGAAGGGTGAGTGTCAGGAGGATGGAGCCAGGCTCTTCTGTGTGACATCTAGTGATAGGACAAGGGGCAATGGGTTCAAGCTGGAACATAGGAGGTTCCACTGGAATAGGAGAAAAAACTTCTTCACGGTGAGGGTGACAGAGCACTGGAGCAGGCTGCCCAGAGAGGTTGTGGAGTCTCCTTCTCTGGAGACATTCAAAGCCTGCCTGGATGCGTTCCTGTGTGATCTGATCTAGGTGTCCTGCTCCGGCAGGGGGACTGGACTAGATGATCTTTCGAGGTCCCTTCCAATCTCTAACATTCTGTGATTCTGTGAAGCATCTTTAGCAAAAGCCGTAGTGTCAGTGTGAGAGCTGGAGACCAACGGACTTAGGTGTGGTGCCATGATTGTACTGCTGATGGAAAACGGGAAAATTCATCAGCTGGACAATAATTTCTGGTGAGATTCAACCATTGCGTTTTCAGAAGACCATTCCTTCCATAATCTATTTTAATTCTTTAATAAGAGAGAGTGGGTCTAAGAGAGCTGACTGAGGGATTTAGCGAAACTTCGGCGCAGGCTGATGGAGAGGCTCCCGAAAGGGCTGCAGGAGTTGTCTGCGGAGAGCAGAAGAGCTGCAGTGCAGCGGGTGCAGGGGAAAGCACGAACGGGTGCTGAATGCTTGTTCAGGAGAGGTTTGCAGGGTGCTGAGGGGCAGGAGAGGCGGCACGTCGCAGTCTGTAGATTTGTTCAGAGTGTTAGTAATTTGAAGAGGATCACAGCAAGCAGGCGGATGGGGGTGCAGCGATGCCGGGTCAGACTGTGGGGGTCCAGCAGGGACCACGGCCCCGAGCTGCTGCCTGCCCTGGGCCAGGACCCCTTTCCCCAGGACCCCTTTCCCCAGGCACGAGCCTGAGCCCCGCTGCTGGAGCTCCACAGTGAACACATGCTGGGTAGGAAGGAAATAACTTTTTTTTTTTTTTTGGTCCTGCTCTGACTCTGCTAGTTTAACTCAATACCCTCCTGCGTTTTGTTTTGAAAGAGACTTTATTGCCGGTGGGTAGGAGTTGGTGTAATTAACAGAAACGATGCGACTGTAACAAACGAGGTGTATATGCAAGATCTCGGAGTCTTAAGTACGAAGAAAAAGGATCCAGGCGCAAAATGAGGCTGGCTGTGGAGACCTGAAGGCAGAGGGGGTGCGGGTTAATGTAGGACGGGAGAAGCTGCAGCTTTGGAGAAAAGAGTGATGGCAAACTGCAGCCCAGGAGTTCTGGCTGCAATTAGAGTCGGATCCGGGCAGGGTGCTCCAGCTGGATGAAGCCAAACGCCCGGCGGTGCACGCCGTGCTGATGTGTGGCCGTGGCTGTGCGAGGGAAGGGACCTGCGAGACCAATTTGGGGTCGATTGCCGGAGCCCGGCGGCATGCTGCTGAGCAGATCAGCGCCAGCGTGTCTAACGATGGTGTCCTATCGTCACCTTGTCTGGGGCTGTTTGCATCAGCTCCCGAGGGGGTTGTGCCTGTTTATCTTCCCTGTGCCACTTTCTGGTTGTGGTCCTTCGCAGCCTTCTCTTTCGGGACTGGAGAGTCTCGTCTGGCTGAGCCTTGCGCGGATGCTGCTCCGGGCTTTGGTCATTTCTCCCACGTCTGCACCTTTTCCACTGCTGGTGTCCCCTTTCTGAACGGGGACCCGGGACTGCAGGTGGCCTTGAGGACACTGGTGTGCCAGGGGTGACGCGGTGGCACTTCTGTCCCTGTGGTCCCTGCTGTTCTGTCGTCTCTCGCTGTGGAGGGGTTGTAAGGATCGTAGAGATCCATAAGGACCCAAACTGACATTAACCCCTGAGTGCTTTCACTGACAACCTGGTTCATAGAGATCTTAGGGATGGAGCTGTAAGATCTTTAGGGATCAGCTTGTTGGGATGCGTTAGACGTAGCTGGCTTGTCATCTGTTAGGGGCTCCATCCATCCCCATCTTCTCTTTTTTTTTTTTTTTTTTTCTTTTAATACGCACGTAGAGCAACTTACACTTGGAGCGACCACAATAAATTATCTTTTTATTCATTCAAACGTGGAGTTTTGCAGGTAGCTGTGCACTAATGCCAGGTCTAGAAAACGGGGAGCTGCATCCCGGAAAGAGCGTGGGGTCTGAAAGGGGCGGAGTGGTCAGAGTGCCCTGCACCCAAGCTGCCACGTGCTGCAGTGAAAGCGCTCGTGGGATGCCCGGAGGTGGAAGCAAGGGGATGGTGAGTTGAGGTGAGGACGGTATTTTATGGCTGCATGTGACAGCTGGGAGACAGATGCTGGAATATTGCCTCTGGCTCTGATCCTGCGCTTTCAGAAGTGTATTTAAAATTAAAGAGGGTGCTGGAAAGAGCAACAGAACTTGCTTGAGATCTGGAGGAAGTGCACTAGCATTTATGAACATCAGCTGCTGCTGCTCACGCTAAACCAGGCTGAGAGGTGACAGCGTTGGAATGGGGACTGCCAGCGTAGCAAGAAACTGGTTCTGAAGAGCTATTCGGTGTCACACAGAAAGATATAATGGGAAATAATGATTGTACTGGAAGTTTAGTTAAACCAGGGAAATCAAGTGAGAACCAAGACATAGCTCTTTTCATTGGGGATGAGTGCTTGCTTATTCATGTATCCCAGGAGGGAGCGTGGTTTCCATTGTGTGATGCTTTCAGACTCGGGTTGGATGCTGTTCAGGAACTGTTGGGCAAAGTCAGGTAATTTAGTTGGTTATGGGAGTTACTGGTTGAAGCTTTGGGGGCAGTGGTCCATTGCTCAGGCGGGTAGGCGGGTCCTCCTGGCTGTGAAGGTGGTGAATCGGAGTGCGTGTGCTCCGAAGGCAGCTACCGTGTGCTCTCCTCTTTGGGTTCTCCCATTCACTGGTCCGACTTGGTTTAATTTGCTCCTTTATACCGACAAGTCCCGTGTCTCTTTTCCGTGTGTGTACCAGGACCGATCTGTCCCCTAGCGTGTCTCAGGCTTGATGCTGGATGAACAGAAGATGTTATTCCCTCTTCTCCAGAAGAAGCTTTGCCCTACGTGGCTTTTTTTCAGCCCTAGATAGAGCTCAGGCTTCCCAGGTCCTCGTTTTCCAACTGATCGCAAGTGGGACGGAGGTGGTGGTGTTGCAGTGAGCCAAGTGGGAAACGTTCCCAGGTCTCTGGAGGCGACAGCCATCTCTGCAGCCTGCCTTGGGTTCTTCAGGGGGGTCAGCTGGATTTACAGGTCCAACACGCTGGCGTTTCCCCCATGCTGTCCTTTGGAGGGTTCGGCAGTGGGATGGAGCCGGCTGGTGATGTTGCCCTTTCCGTGCAGGCGGCTGATAGTAAAGCTGTTGTAGCTCTGTGAGAGGGAGGTTTTGCCTGAACCAGTCACTTAATCAGGGGCTGAACCTCTTTAAACATTCGTTTCAGGATGCGTTTGTAGCAGAGGCAGCTGCTCCTCGGGAAGTGCTGGCAGTGGGGCTGTGGGATGGGACCATGGGCTGTGGGTCAGGGCCATGGGATGGGACCAGTAGCAGAGGCAGCTGCTCCTCGGGAAGTGCTGGCAGTGGGGCTGTGGGATGGTACCATGGGCTGTGGGTCAGGGCCATGGGATGGGGATGGGGCTGTGGGACGGGACTGTGGCTGTGGGTCAGGGCCATGGGATGGGGACGGGACTGTGGGCTGTGGGACGGGGGCTGTGGGCTGTGGGACGGGGCCGTGGAATGGGGATGGGGCTGTAGGTCAGGGCCATGGGATGGGCTGTGGGACGGTGCTGTGGTGCAGTGGGTCCATGGGACAGGGCGTTGCAATAAGGGGCTCTCGGACTCTTATTTTTTAAATAGACATAGCTGAATGGCTTCCTGCCTCAGGAGGATGACACAACAGGCAGGAGCATCCTTCCAGGCTGGCTCGTGAGCAGCACATTTCTCTGGAAAGCCCCCAGAGCCAGAAGCCTTTGCTCAGTCTGCAGCACACAACGCTGCGAGAAGGGCTCGTGCGCCGGGCGCTTTCCTGCGGGAGCCCAGACCCTCCCTCCTGCTCTTTATCTGGTTTCCTTCTGGTGGAGGCAGCTTCTCCCAGCATGGCGGCTGCAGGGACAGAGCCTTCCTCAGGAGGGGACCTCAGCCCAGAGGTTCCTGTTGTTTCGCCAGCACACACAGCTCCCTCTCCAACCGGTCCCCGTTCACCTTTTGCCAGCACCCAGTGCTCAGAGAGCTCGTGCTGCTTTCTCCTCTCCTCTGCTACATCCCCGAGGGACGGCTGCTCTGCCCGGTCCCTGCAGACCCAGCTCTGTCCCTGGACCACGGTCACCAAGGGAAAGCAGCGGTGATGTTCATCCCGCCCCGTGGTCCCTGGCCAGTGGCCGGTGCGCTGGGGCTGCTGCTGGCCCGCAGGGCTTGCGGCGGGC
>NW_010121914.1:13732-14611 GCF_000699245.1 Pterocles gutturalis
CCCGCGTGGTGGGGGACCGGTGATGTCTGTCCTGGACCACAGTAAGAGCGTGCTGCCAAAACTGCTGCTTTGGGGACGGGCTTTTAATGAGTAACTGGGAGGAAAAACTGTATCATTGGAGAAAACCAAACATGGTCTTTTAAGGAAAGGTGAAAAAGTTGCCTGGGCTTGTTTTTTTTATACGTAGCGCCTGTTCCTGTGACTTCATCCCAGTCCTGGTGTCCCAAGGAGCCGCTGCTCGCTCCGTGCCAGCACCCGGCTCATGCTGCAGAACTGCTGCTCCTCCTCACCTTTGTCTTCTTTCCCTTTCTCCTGCTTCCATTGTTTCCTGAAGGACAGGGCCACCAGACCTGCACGTGATGCAGCGGGTCAGGATGTGCTGCCAGTGGGTGGGTGTCCAGCAGCCCCGTCGGCGTGGCTCCAGCCCAGGTCCCAGCACGGCCGCGCGTGACGCTGCTGGTGCACTCCCGGGTCAGGAAGCCCTCCTGGCTGACCCTCACCATTGTTTACCTTCTTCCTTCTCGGTTAGGGATACAAACCAGCGCGTTCTTGCTTCTGGTACATTAGTTTGTAGCAGTGAGGGACCTTGCTGGAAATGTTTTGGGAACACCCGCGTGTTGGTGAGCAGGGCAGCCCTGCTCTGGCGGGCGTGGGCTTCCTCCAGGCTCCCCTCGTAGGTGTGAGGCACGACTGCACAGAAAATAAGCACGTTTTTCAGCAATGTCGGTGTTTATCGCAGTCCCTGTCCGTGTTCCTGGGACAAAGACCAGGCCTTTGGGTCTGGAGTGCAGCAGAATCGCAGAGCCGCTCCTGGGTGTCAGCGTCTCCTGCCTGTGCTCTGCTCCTGCTCCTGGAGGGGTTGCACGGTGCGGGGCAGAG
>NW_010121915.1:0-45872 GCF_000699245.1 Pterocles gutturalis
CTTTTCCAGCCAGCAGGAACTTCACCAGAGTGCCATGATCATGAAAAATTAAAAATTAATTTGCTCTCATTTTTGTTTCATCTTTCCTTTGTACACTGCAGAGAGGTGGGGAGCACTGTTATGTCTGCACTTCTGCTGCCCACAGCTTTTCTGCTGGCCTGGAGAGGCACCTTATACTCATGGAGAAGTCTGATTTGGTGTCTTTCCCCACGAGATGTATTCAAAAGCATTCTTTAGGAAGTCTGTAGTTTCCAAGTGTACTTCAGAAAAGATGCCAGGAAGCTTTGCTCAGAAGAAGGATGCAAGGATGCCCAGCCTGGACCCTGGGAGCAGTGCAGCGTGAAGCCGGAGCGACACATCCCAGTGCAGGGGGTACTGAGCAGCTGTGGCTGGCTGTGCACCCTGAACACACATGACACTGCTGGGAAAAAAGAGAGAGAAAATATTTCTGATAAAGGCATGCTTAGCAGATTAAAACACGAGTAAAAATAGTGGCACATCCAGACTGTGCCCAGGTGTGCCAGAGAAGCAAAGGGCACAGCAGGGATGGGGTGGGGGGCCACTGTCCCCGTCAGCCCCATCTCACCTGTGCGGAGTAGACAGAAGGCAACAGGCGGCACCAAAAGGAGGATCCTGCGGGTTATGGAGATCAAACCTCTGCCTGGACCAGGGCTGGGCACCCCGGGGCTCTGCAGCCCTTGCCCAGGGCCAGCTCTGGTGGGGAAAGCTGGTGAGGAAGAGCACTGGGGGCCTCTGCTGCGGGCTGGGAGCAGACCCCACTGCTCCAGCTTCACCTTCTGGGGCACCTGCCTCAGCCCTGGAGCTGCCCCATACTCCTGGCTATGCCTGGTGGTCCCCAGGTCTGCAGTGGTCCCCAGTCACCATCCCCATCCCAGCTCTGCCCCAGGGCTGCTGAGGGAGGTCCCTGCCCTGCCGCTGGCCTACACTTGCTCTGCCTTTATAGGTTAATTCCTTTTCATGAACAGAGTGGCCTTCTCCAGACTATCCTTTACCAACTTTTCACTGTACTTGGGCAATAGCAAACCGCTGGCTGGAAAATTTCCTTTACATCAACAAGATTTGCTTAATGGAAAAGGACATTACTATTGGGGAAATCTATTTTTCCAGCCCAGAGAACCACATGCCAGCCAGCAACAAAAAAGGAGAAAAGCAGGAAAAAAAGATGAAAACTATAAAAAGGTTTATAACTTTTTAAGTGTGAAGTTTTATTTGTGTTATATATTTGACCATAAATTGCAATAGGCTTTTAAGCCAAAAAAACCCTTGAGTTTTCTTTAAAGAAATTTTATCTGTGAGACACATACATAAATAGACCTGCACATTTTTTATTAAAGCATCATAAAGAAGAAAATACCGATTTAGCGTGACACGCAGTATGTAACCAATTCATAAATCTGCAGTTAAATTTGCACTCTGTGAGGGATGTGCATGTGTAGAGGTTGGACTCTGGATAATCCCCACTGTTTAACTGGAGAAAAAAAAAGAAGAGTGGTGAAGCCTGAAGAGTTTTGTCATCTTCGCCACTTCCAGGGTCACATCCCACCCACGCACAGTCCCATTCTCACAGGACAAACTGCTGTCAAACATGCTGGTCAAAAAGCATAACCAAACAGGATCAGCTTCTGATTTAAGAAGCAGATAAGATTAAAACAAAGCCAACCTGAAACTTTAACCCAAATAAGGAACTTTATAGGACAGGGTTGGTCCTGTCTTGTGGCAGGGGACAGGAGCAGATGACTTTTCCAGCCTCTCCCAGGCCTGTGCTCACAGCAGCAGCCTATGTGGATGGTGCTATCCAAATGTTGCAGCTTTCCTGCTCTACAAAGGGCACCCATATACTAGTTTTAGCTGAATTATTTTAGCATGTAGCTAAAATACACTTCTTTAAATTAGCTAGCTTTCCAGGTGCCTCTTTACATATGCTCTTCCCACTACCCAGTTAAGTAAATGCATGTTCCTAATAGCTAAACATAAGCAAAGGGGTTCATATTTTTTATCTGTTATTTGATTACCACATTTGCTATGAGATTTGCAATAAATATTCTACACCATCCAGACCAATGGCTTCTTACAGAACTGGAGCATCAACCACTACTAATTAATCACTGCTTCAGTCTTTATATTTTGCCCAGTTAACTGGCTTAATTGGCTCAATATTAGGGCCAATTTTCAGACTATTTAGGGCTCTTGTGGTCAAGTTCACGACTATTTCCTTTCCCCACAACTGTAACTGTTTCCCTGAGTACCTGCATACTCATTTTTTGCTTGGAATGTTTACCTATTACGCCGGGAAGGTCAGTAATTTCAGCTGAGACAGATTGGCAGAGTTAAGCTCAAAGGGAGCCTGACCCCAGGTTCCATAACTGATACATTAGATAATAGAAGTTTATTACTTTTCAGAATAAATGACAAAACTAAACATTAACAGACAGATTGACTTTCCTATGGGGTCACTCTTCATTAAATTTCCTACTGCTTTTACAATCTGAGCCACTACAGTCATTTAGCTTTTAGCTCAAGTCCTTAAAGCAAGAAGATTGTTTCTTTATTACCTTGTGACTATTCTTCATTTTAATGGCATTTTTTCAAGCTCTCATCTTAAAACTGGCAAACACTATAAAAAATGAAAACTGTGCCTTCTGGGGATTAAACACAAACAAGCCCAGTTGTTTCCATCCCTCTCGTTTAAATTCTGATGGGCACCGATTTGTGCCAGGCAGGTAATTAGGTGCCTAATGGAGATGGCTGGGTAAGGATGAAAACCTCCTTCAGAGATGTTGATTGTACAGTCACAGCAATTTTCTGTGAAGGTCTGACTCTCTAAAGCAGCAGGCTGTGGGGAGGCAGTTAGAAAGTGTGTACTTGCCACATGTTGTCAGGCTGAAGAAACAGGATGAGGACCTGGGGAGGTGTGGCTGAACTGAGGAAGACATGTCAGAGAGGGGTTTTGCCACTGGGAGTGTGCACAGGTGCCCCAAGGTGATCATAGTGCTGTAGCTGGACCAGAAACTAGAGGCTTCAACAACCCTGATGTCTTTTGTCGTCTTCTTTCTTCCCCCAGAAGGTCAATACTTGGACTTTGAACAGACATCATTACAGAAGGTCATCCAGGTACATCACAGAGGACTGTTGTGGGAAAGGTGATACATAGAAAACAGTAAGAAACTGTGCAGAAACTCCGTGCAAGAAATCCAGCCCCCCAAAGAATAAAGTTTTTTTTTTTATTTCTTACTAGGTAGATGTGCCATAACATTTATAACCTTGCAACAAAAATAATTAAAATGAAGATTTATTACCCATCTTAATCACATTCTGTATCTACAGATTTCAGTAGCTACAAGGACAATATTTTATGGTCCCTTCTTTAAAATACAAGGTCCCTTAAAAATACAAGGGCAACAATATTAAATGTTTGAAGAGTAGCCAGAATAAGAGAACACTCTTATCTTACATCACTGATTTCCCAAGGAAAAACACCTTTCCTGCATGTACTATATGATTTACAGCAATCTAGTTGCCTCATTTTTTGATAACACAGGGCTTAGCTACTAGATTTTATGTTGTTTTGATGGAAGATGGAACAAAACCTTTGTTTCATGCTTGCCTCCTGCTAATAGATCATGACCTTTTAGCTCTCTTTCCTATCACTGACTGATTGTGGAGCAAAGCATCTTGACCACCTTCCTTCCTGCCCAATCCAAAAATGAAAAGGTGCTAAAAACAAGAGACAAGATAGCAAGAGGCAAACATCTGTTGAATCAGTGTTCTGTGATTTAGAGATGTTTTTTAGAGCTCTTAACCCAGCAGACTAGAACAGATAAGGATGCCTAAACCAAGAAACACTTGAGAGAACTTTCCAGTGGAGAAGCAGCAGGGGAAGGAGGGTGTGTGACATCTTAGGCTGTTCCTAACATTACAAGCTCCAACTGTTTTTCTTTTCTAAATCCAGATTTATTGTTTGGGGCTATCACCAAAATGTTCTTTGTTTTTCCACTATGAAACAGATGGTATAAATGTGCCCTGCAATTTTATTGCTATGTTACATTTTCATCATGTCATCCTCAAACCAATGGGTTCATTCAGTCTACAATAAAACTTTCATTCTGCTGTGCTGCCTATGGATGTATTGAATAAAATGGCAGTTTAAAAAGTTTCAAGTTGCTAAATCAATATTTCATTATTTGTCTCATATTGGTTTTATTAGCAATAGAAACAAAGCTCGACAACAGATAAAAGCTTGAAACATTGACTTGGAAAGAATGGACTTGTGCACAACCGCTGTAGTTTTAGTCTTTTAATTTCTTAATACAAGTTTAATATATCTTTTTCGACATGATGAGATTAGACAAAATTGCATAACTCTGTTCTTTGTAAGGTTAGTCAAACTACCAGCTGAAAGAATCCTTCTCAAGGTTATACACTAGTGAAAGAAAACTTCTATTATAAATTTACCTTTACATAAGCCAGAATGAAAAAGAAAGCTTAATCTGTGAAGAGGTGTTCTGAAGTGTTCAGTTCAAGGGGAACATGACTAAAGAGAAGATAGCTGAAATACAAGATTTAACTCTCCACAGTTCTTTGTCAGTGCTTTTCAACCATAGCGAGAGTCAACCATTCAACACATTTAATCATTTAAGGCCAGAGTCAGGTACAGGAACTTGCTACTCTAACCTCAGAGGTATTCTCATAACCAGCGCAGAGCGAGTCGATACATGAATGTATTAGCATATGTAGAAATCCAACTTCTACCACTGCATTGATTTCTTAGGGTGAAATATGGCAGGCCAAACTCTATCATTGTTACAGACAGAGGCTTGAAAGGGATATGACAAGGAGACATTTTGATGACAAAAATTATTTTATTCTACAAGAAAAATACTGCAAGTCTCTTGGCTTTAGAGGATACTTTCTCTACTTGCCCTGTAGAGACAACCTTATACACACCACCAGAGGAGGAGAGAGGCTTTAAAAAATCCTAAGGAATGAAAACACCTATCAAGCTATGCAATCACTGCAAGGTTGCTGGGATGACCTCAGCACTCCTGCACACCTCCCTCCCACTGCCCCACTGCCTCGCTGCACTCCAACAAGCCTCTGATTAAGCCTCTCTGGAGGTTGACTCTTTCACACAGATACCACCAGTGCCTGCACTGGTCAATCCAGTTTAGCAGACCAGTATCTCTGGTTGCCCTTGAGGGTGGTTAGTACTGTGTGACTGGTCTAATGTCCCCATTTTTATGATCTCCCTGCTGTAGATTTGCTGGGTATCTTGATATCAATCGCAGCATAAAGGCAGGTCAAGTCAAAGCAGAGATGTGTGGGTTAACTTGATCCAAATATAGACAATAATGTTATAAACATATCAGATATGTGTACATGAACAAAAACAAGGGGTTTGGAGGACTTCTGACACTCCTGTATTACTTCTAGTGTAATTGCTTCCTTTTCTTTCTCTTTTTTTTTTTTTTTTAATTAAGAAAAAGACTAGACCATTATTTAATTGTATCACGTTCCTTAGATTTGGCATTAAGAGAAACCTTTTAACATTTCTGAGTGCCCTTCCAATAATTAGACTTGCAAAACCCACCCTGTAGCATTCTATTAAAATTAATTAACTCACCTGCCAGCAGTTTAAATAACAAAGTGAAGAAAACAGTTTGCATCAGGCATTGGACAATAATGGCAGGAACATTCCCAAAGCACTCTCACATAATTTCATTATACTCCCTTCAAAGCTGTGTAAAAAAATGCAGCTTTTACAACATGCCCCCAGGAAATTAAAATCAAGGCCACACGAGCAAAAGAGAAAGAACTCTGGACCTGGAAAGCTTTTGATGCTCGCCCAGCCTCCTTTGCAACACAAATCCAGCTAAGATGTTGCTACCTGTAGTTGCAGGGGGATGGCACAAGGAGAGAAGTGAACTCTCAAGCAGAGGTCCATGGCAGCTTAGGGGTTTGTGAAGCAGAACGGCTGCCCCAGGCCAATGGGCAGCCAGCACAGCTCTCACTCGTGGCTGAGCAGTTCTTTCCACATTAGCTTTGGTCATGCAGAGCACGTTACCATAGGCTGGTGCTGAAGCAAAAAAAGGCCTCTATACAGTGACAGCATCTGCTTCTCAGAGGCATCACTTTATGGTCCAATGCATTTATCAGGCCAGGCAGAGTGTTTGCTACCACAGGGCAGGCACCACAGCAGCCGGTGCTCCCAGGACCATGTCCTCTCGATGAGCAATCCATCAATGCTGGATGCCCTCTTTCAGAAGGGGGAAAGGACAGCACCTCCACCATCTTGCTCACCCAGCAACGCTTCCATCACGTGCATGCGGAATGTTAGCCAGCCTCAGAGCAACATAGATAGTGGTTGTGATGGTGATGTACCAGATCATGGCAGGCTGAGGAGGCTACCTGAGAAAGCAGAGGGGAATGCCAGGAGAAGAAGGGGGACAGCAGGGTAGCATCTTGCAGCATCTCACCTGTGACATCTTGTGGAAGAGGAGCATTTGTTCACAAGTAACAACAACAATCTCTTCAAAAGAAAAAATTATCAAAATTATATTGACTGTCAGCAAGCCAATCATTTGTCATCATCACCAGCACAGAGGAGATGCCAGATGAGAGGTCCACAGGCTGTACCTGACTCTAAAAACCTGTGTCCGACAGCAAAATGAACTCCACAGGTCTCTCTCTATCCTTTGCAAGCCCTGGCACAAAAGAGCTGCTGGGAAAGGGCAGGCCAGAGGGAAGTGAATGTTGTGCTGACGTGGGGTAATGCTACTCAGCTGCCTGGGAGGGCATTTTGCATATGCCTTGCCCCTGAAACAGGAGTCTGAGAATGATGCTTATATCTTTAATGTTGCTCTTGGAGAAGCCTTTTCAAGAGTGTGGCACAAAATCTGGTGCAGGGAGTACTGGTGAAGTGAGATGGCTTAGTCAGCCTCATCAAGATAAACACAGCAATCTGGAAATCTCTGGACAAATGAGCAATGTGGGATGATCTTTTTTCAGCCAAGTTGCTAGGAGACATCACTGTAGTCAATCATATAACCATCAACTACTGCTACTCAGGATTTTTTTTAATAAACTTTTCTATACTGAAGAGTAATTCAGTGAAGCTAAAATTGCTCATGGGACTATGCCAGTTTTGACAAAAACAAGTAACAAAACCTGCACTGACAAAGACTTTTCAGGTTCCAGGTGGAATTTATGATCCAAAAATAGTGGAAAGGCTGGTGTCACCAGCATACAAAACATTCCTTAACAGAAAAATACTAGTCTGTTTTCCAACAACCCATAAGAAGCTAATAAGTAAATTAAGTCTATGGTAAGCAGTTTGAATTCACTATACCCAGAAATCTGCATATACTATAGGAAATTTCAAGGGATTTTGAAGTTTGAAAAAGATGAAAACTGCTATCCTGCTAGTCTAATGTGCAAAGCAGCCTAATGCCCTGGAATGGAGGAAACCCAAGTCCAAATCCTTGCTCCAGGGCCGTGGGTGAATGGCAAGGTCAGGGCAAGAACCAGCCTTCTTCATGGGCTGGGGGTTTGCTGACAGCCCCAAGCCACTGAGTATTCTGGCATTGGTTATCATCATTCTGTGAACAGTTTTCAGGCTTTCAGTGTTGTGCTGATGCGGAACAGTAAATGTTGAAATGTGAAAGCATCATGCAGAAGAGAAAACCCATTTGTAAACACTCCTCCTGTCAATGAGGGAGATGGCAGCATTTTCATGGAGCTAAGCTGCCTGTGTGGAAAGGCTGCAACGTAATGAAGGTGGCAGCACAAGTAAGTGAGAGAAGTAAAACTAAGCTACAAATAACACTTCAAAGGCTGAAAAAAATTACTGAGGAGAACATAATGTTAGAAATTATTTCCAAACCTGCATTTCTTCTAAAGAATCTGCACAATAAAAATATCAACTTTTATGCACTTTGATATAAGAGCATGTGAAAGATTTTAGGGGGAAATAGAATATGGAGGTATCATTATTCAGCACTGTTATGAAACAAAATGCAAAACTCAGCAAGTTAAGAAAAAAAAACCCACTCAGAAATACAAAAATGAAGCATCTAGCTTTTTACTATTACTAGACATATCTGACTAAACATGCTAGACAGCTGCTCATTTCACTGAAGTTATTAAACTGTTAAAAAAAATTTCAGTGGCTCAGACTGAGAGCAAAAAAGTCACATAAATGTTAAACAACGCTGCTCCGAGTACAGCTTCGGTTGTCTTGCCAGTGCAGGCTGTTTGGAGGGCGCAGGGACATTACACCAGGCACAGCTGTCAGAGCCTGGCTGCATCAAGACAGTGTGGACATGGAACAGAGCCATTCCCTGGAGACCATTAGGGGCACAGAGACCTTAAAGCAACATTTTGTTCTAGGCTTCCCCCACTGCACAAATTTTGGTGAGCATCCACAGGCAGAGAACAGAACCTTACAACATTATTGTGGGGAAAACCCACAGAAGCACTAACATACAGCTGACTGTGCAGCTATACTAACTGTCAGGATGCCAGGCCTTTACTCAGCCCACGGGTCTCGCTATGCCGGCCGATGGGCTGCTACCCACAGAGCACAAGCAGCCGTGCGGCAGAGCCTCTGCCAAACCCTCTCTGATGCAGAGGGACCGCCCAGGGCAGCAGACTCAAATCTTTTTAAGTTTGTGGTCAGCACATTTTTTTGCATGGAAAGCAGCTGTTTTTGTTTGAAAGCTGATATTTACCTTCAACTTTACCTGCTTGTCAGGTGCTTTTCACAGAGGTATTTGCTTACTGTTGGCTACGCTACTAGCGAATGGATGTGCAAGTGTGCCCAGCCTCTACTGTACTTTTACTAGCACTCTTGAAGTTGGAGGTGAGTTGGAAACAATTCACAAAGTGAGTTCATATGGCTGTTGGATGGAAGAAGTACATTTATAGAGACACCAACCTTATGTTCAGAAATGAGAGCCTGCAAGACTGCATGTGAAAAGGGGCTACTGAGATATAAATATCACTATTGGGAGACAGAGCAGACACCAGCGTGGAACTTTTTGGTTTTATTTGATGAGGTGGGCACATATAAAAAACCCAGTCTGACCAACTCCTATACGTGGGGTCTTCTTTCAGAGGGCAAATATATTTTACCTTCATCTGCCTGTAAGGAAAAATGTATGGCTATAATAGAACTATGAACAGAAAAAGCAGACAGTACAAAAATTAAAGGAAGAAATAAACAATTCTAATAGCAAATAGAAATAAATTACATGATAAGACAGCTTAGGGCTACCAGCTATGGAAAATTTTTGAGCTGGTCACCTCATCCTTGCTTTTGTCTGACGGTATCACTTTTCACAGAAGATCCTGGCACAAAATGCTGTCCGCAGTGGTTTTAATCTTGGAAATGATCCACGTATGGTGGCTGTGTTAAGACTGGAAGCTAAAAGGCCACAGGTGGCAACAGCCTGTGCCTCACGGCATGTCACAGCAGACTGATGCCTGCATTCAACCCCTCATTCGTTTGTCCAGCGCTGAAATACTGCACAGGGTGTGACCAAACCAACAAGGTAAAGGAACAAGGAAGGAAAGCAGGCAAACTTGGGTCCCAGATCCTCATATATACAGACTTTGCAGTATGCAGTCATTGAGTAAACAACTCAAACAGTCATTGCGTCCTTTTGCATGGTGAAGGGTGCTGTGCTACTGACAGTGTCACCAGTTAAGTAAGAAAATAAAGAATTACACTCGGAGCCTCTGACCTATGGAATGGGCCCAGGGTCTGGTCTGTGGGAAAACACATCCTACACCACGCGAAAGGCCAGGGAAACAGTCTGGTACGGATTACTTCTTATGTAGAGATTTCGTTGCTGGAAATATAAAAATAAATTTTCTCAGTATGTTTCCTCCATGCTTTAAGCTCCTCAACTAAGCCTGGGAGCCACGCAAGTACATACAAAGCTTCCCATTGGAAAAGGAAAGGGTAGGTCACGCTAAAAAGTTTTGTTTTGATTCTTCATTCTTGTTTCCAAGACAGGGGAAAAAGCACAGCAGTTGGTGTGTTTTTATTACATGATACAGTGAGACAGGACAGGAAAAAACACATGTCCTAATATTATAGCAAGCATTGTTGCAGAGAGCTAAATGGTAAGCAAATGCTGCATAATATATACAATGAAGAGAACACAGGCAAGGCCTTTCTTGCACTGACTTGTTACTTAGCATTCAATAACCCACTACCAAATCAAAAATACAATTACTGAGATCCCAGTGCAGAAGAAAAGCGTAGTTCAACTTTCTGACAAAGCTTAAAGTTCAATTACACTGCAGCAAATCAATCAAATGTGTGTGCAGCAAGCAATGAAATAGTACAGATGCCACCTCACTTTCAGCTGAACATGTTTTTTCTTCTTTTTAAAAATAAGAGAGTAGCACTAGGAAATATTTACAAAGTTGACATTATGCAGAAGATAAAAAGGCATCTATCAGTGTGCTTTAGAGCAGCAGATACAGTGTCAGGACATATAAACCAACAAATAATAAACATTCATCACTAGTAACTTGCTGCAATGATTTGATTTTTTTACAGACACTGAGATTCATGAGGCCAGCTTAACATTTTATCCGCCACATTTCAACAGCCAGAAGCCAGGCATGCAGAGGCAATCATGCATTGAACCACGTGCAAACACGTTGGCCAACACTGATGGATGTATGGTCAGGACACTGAACGTGTACATGCACAGTGACTGCCACTTAACCGAACACAGAGCGTTCTGTTTGGATTGCGTTGGTCTGAGCTACGCGAATGAAAGCTTACCAAGGGGAGCAAGGTGCTGCACTATGCACATGATGCTTGGAAAGTCACACACCCTTTGTTGCTTCAGCTAACTCTTTTTGCACTTTTGTTATGACTAGTACAAAACTGCATTCATGTTCATGAAACTCTAAGATACATACCTTATATCATCTCCAACAGACTTCAGTCATGTTGTAAGCTAGTGAAAAATACCAGGGACATATTATACTACCAGCTGAGCAAGAAAGGATGACACAAATTTTGTCTTGACTGCAATGGAAATCTTTAGTTTCCAGCAGGGATCATTAAGCAAGGGTTTTGTTTTGTTTTCCTTGTTCGCTATTAATGCACCATTCAGAGAGCTGATGCAAAATTTCGAAATAACTTTCTTTCAAATGGCTGAAGTCAACTTTGAAATTAAGTCCCCTGACTTAAACATTTTTTTCTTACAGTGTACTGTTACATTTTGTTGCAAGAATTTCTGCTTTCCCTCTGCCTGTGACTGTTATTTAGCTATGGCTACAACAAATGCTTTTTTTAAAAATGGAAAATAAACAAATTCACAGATCTGATTAAAAATGAGCCTGAATTCTGAAAGAATATCAAGTTTACCTGAAAAAAAATTATATTTTATCAAAAGAAAACAACTGATCCACTGCAAATGATCAAGTATTTAAAACAATGGAAATTAAGAGCATCACTTAAATACACAGTTAATTCTCACTGCAGTTGTGTAGAACTGATATTGTGAAACATGAAGCATCTTAAAAAATTTTATTTAGCATATCCAAAAAATGTTACAAAAAATTTTCTATAAGACATATGCAGAAATGTTTAAATAGGATAACTTAATGTAAACCAAACCCCTTTAAAATATGCAATACTGTAATCAGAGGTTATTTACATCCAGTGAAGACAGAACAAGCTCCACTAATGCTAAATATAATCTAACCAAATAATTAATTTCCATAATTTCTTAAAACAGTGACACTTACATTTATGTTTGTTTTAGTAGATAAAATTCAATGTTACATTCAGAAGTGGGAAAGGCAGTATGCTGCCTATTCATGTCATCAGTCAAGACAGTACTGCATTTGCAAAACCTTTAGAGGTACAATTATAAATTTATAGTATTTATTGCATGACAATGCAATTACAGGATAGGTAAAATTACTAAGTAATCTGCAAAAAAAAGTTTTATAAAAACCCAGTACAAATGAAATTTTATTTTTCAATCAGATTAGAAAAGCCAGGCATAAGACTAAGCTGTTTTTCCACATTTCATAAAACAGAACAAAATATTTTGCAATTTGACATTATTACAACATAAAGAAAGCTGTTTGTGTCTTAGAGGAAATACACTTGGACAAGTGTTGCACACAAGTTTTGTTTAATTATGAAATCTATTCACCAAGACCAAAGTTTATAGCTCAAAATGGCATCCATACCCATGTACATGGAAAAGGCATAGCCCAATAAATTCAACTCATAAATCATTCAACTCATAGATATTTGGTTGTGGCTTTTTTGGAAAGACAATCATAATTTTTGCATTGCATAAAATTATCTACAGGATAGAGCAACATATTCAACTCAGAAGCCAGAAACATAAATCTGTTAAAAGTGACAGTGGAATACAGAGTAATAAAAAAACCCCAGCCAGCTCATGTCTAAACTAGACTGCCCATGTTCAGGGCATGATGACAGCTGCTGAATGACCTAATGTGCAATGGGTGATCTCCATGCATTTCCTATAGGAAAGTCTTATACCTGAACAAAACAAGTTACTGCTAAAACTGCCAGGTGTGCTGGCAGGCACAGGAGATGCCAATATGGCATGGACACTGAAATACCAGCTCTTCTTGAGGTGGTTCCTGCATGTTGAGACGAGGCACTTTGTTTCGGTAATGTCTGCCTAAAGCAGTGTATTAACTGTTGCTCAGTATAAAAGGAGCTTTAATTTCTAAAAGTGGCAATTCAGGACACACAAGAGCTAAAACCACTACAAAAGAAAAGGTCTGAGAGTCCTAAAACAAGACCCAGGCAATTCTTACAAGAGTCCAAAACATATTGTACTTCTCTGCCCATTATCTATGATAAATAATAAATATATAGGAGTTATCTTTTTGACAACAGTTTGGCCTGGAGTTCATCCATTAACTCTAATACACCTTGCCTTAGCCACTGAAGATCCCCCGTAGACAACTTGGGCAACCTACTCTTTGCCAAAAATGAGAACATAAAATTAATGATAAAATCCTTACTTCATTCGTCAATGCATTATATCCAGTTCTTACAGAAGTGTGCATATACACACCCATGTATGACCGTACATTTCTTTTCAGCAGCTTTCTGTAAAACTCCTTAGGGAAAAGACGGGCTCATGAGATGGTGGACACCAGCACACATCTCGGACATGAACAGCAATTTCAAACAGATGGCACTGGCATTTAATTTGGGGTCTTTGAAGCAAGATGCAGTTTAGGTTTCTTTTGTAAGAAAGCCAACATAATACAGTAGGCTTTCAGGGCTAAATACATTTAAGTTGGTGCTAGCTAATTAGCTGAACACAGAACAACATAAAAGTTAATGCCATGCTACCTTGGTGTGGGGGGAAAGAAAACCAAAATGAATATTCACAAGCTAAACTGAGCAATATACTTTTCAACCAAGCTAAGGAAAAAGAACTGACACACTATAGCTTGCACCAGCTTAACTACCATCAGCATCTAAACCAGGTGGTTGAAATTCTGTACAAGCCTCTATTCTAACTTGCATCAAGTGGGACAGAATCCACATCTCTTCAGCCTCAAAAAGTCACTCCAAACTAACATGGTGGGTCCTCATGGTTCTGCCCAACGTCAGGTAGGCTCTGCAGCTCACAACTGGAAGAGAACAGAGCCAGGCTGGCCACATAACTTCTGGAACAAGCCTGGACTAACATGCTTCCCAGCACTTCTTACTCTGATGAGCACCTGGAACCTAAGAGCTGTGAAAAAAAGGCTTGTGTACACTGAGAATGGAGTGTGCTTTGAGAATTCATGTCATGGATAAAAGCACTACACTGTTCTTAGAAACAATGAAAAATGTAAGTAGTTTTATTTCATTATAGCATGTTGTTAACTTCTGCAACAGAAGCACCTTGTTGTAATGGAAAAGCAATAAATATATCTGTTGGTGAAAAAAGGTATATTTATCCTCTGCAAAGGATTTCCACAGCCACGAATACAAGGTGCACACACAGTACATGTAAGTATGCAAGAGGCAGAAGAATATCCAGATTTGAGGAAGGGGTTCGTTTTCCCAACTATGAAATAAAAAAGTCACACACATTGGATGCTTTCCTTTTTTTTTTTTTTTTTTTTGCCTTTTAAAAAGGAAATTAATACTGTTGTATTTATGTGTTTATGGATAATATCCTGGTCCCAGTGAGATTATGGTAGGAAGACTATAATCAGGATTTTATCCACTCTTACTATTTCACTATTATTTACTGTTGCATGACCTTTCAAGTTCTAAAGTTAACATATGCACACTTTTCACCTCTAGAATACACAAGTAAAAACAGATAGAAAAACAGAGAGGAAAGGCAGAACACAGAGAAACAAGTACACTATTAAATTCACTAATCAGTATATTGAATTGTTAGCTTCTAAACATTTACAGAATTTTGAGCTGTAATAGCAAAAGCTTTAGAATACACCTCCTCTGCTAGGACTCTGAAATTATTGCTATTAAGCCAGCATACTCTAACGAAATGCTGGTTTGAACACAAAGGCATACTGCTCTCAGCCTTCCAAGGGCCCAAGATAGGGTGCAGCATGGAACAGAAATCTAAGTGAGAAAAAAGAACCAACAAGACAATAGGCAATACTGCAAAATCAGTCCCCTTTAGTGTAAATAACTATCTAAAATGTTGCTCAAGGATTCCCCATTTCAGGCAATTCTGACAGTCTGCAATAAGAAAGGGGGGGAGATTCCACAAATCTTGTGGGGAATGTGGACAACATTTAAAACAAGTGACATCCCTCAAAGCAGAGGTAAGTTTGAGAAGTGTGACAGAGCACCACATTTGTACCTGCACTACGCTCTCAATACAGATTCTTTATCTTTTAAGACCTGCTGTAAGCGAAAAAATTCCAAATCCAAAGAACAAGTGAATCTAAAACAAAAGTGAAGTTAATTATACAAGTCCATTAAATTACAGAAATGCATAATAAGTGAAGATAAAGTGCTACAAAATTATTAGTAATTTTTTAAAAGTCCATAGCATTCTTCTTGCTTTACTTAGTACTGGTCACAACAGGAGATAGTGCAATTGCACTGGCTGAACTGGAATTCACAATGTCTTCATATTGAGGGGGTGGATCTAACTGTTCTTCAGTTTCACTCCTCATACTGATCTCACCAGTGGCTTCCTCATATGAAGGAGGAGGATCACAGTTTGAAAGCCTTGTGGATATTGAGTCTGACCGTCCATCCGCATAGCTCAGACCTCCTGGTGAGAGCCCACTGACTTCATACATTTCCTCCTGTGGGGAATGAACAATGCTGAGGGGCGGTGGAAGAGGACCTCTGCCATCAGCCATGGCACCATCACCCATCGCTTCGTGGGCTCCCCTGTGCGCGTACACCGACTGTCTACGCATTTTCTTTTTAAACAGGCATCTCCATATGACAAAAATGACAATGAGGATAACAAAAAGGCCAATGATTAATGGAAATGCAAGGTAAAATGAATACCAGTTATGTCCTGTGTTACTTTCTCCCTGAAGTCCGTTTTTGTAGACTTTCCAGAACTCCTTCTAAAAGAGCAAAACAGGATAAGTCAGAACTATAAGAGAGTTAAAAAAAAAAAAATCATTGCAATCAACTTGTTTTAAATAAATGAGAAGAAAAAAGACATTTCAAACACTGATAATTAAAAATAAGAACTGGTATGGATAAGCACACAATAAACTTTGAAATTTTCTTATGATGTGGCTAGTGATACAAAAAAGTGGTGGTTGGTTTTTGGTTTTTTTTTTCAGACCAAGTCCTCACTGCTTTTAAGATTCCTGTACCTGCACTTCATGTTTACAAACCTGCAGTGCAGACAGGAGTAGGTTAGAAATCTAATCAGCATGCACATCAGCCATCTGGTAGATAAAAATTTTTCAGCATCACTCAAAGTAAAAGTTAGTTTGTCGTTTGTTTTAAAATTGTAATAATATACCAATGCAATTTGAGAGGGAAATACTATTTCAGAATAGCAGACCATTTTGGCAAAGCGCAACAATGTTGTACTACCATCTCATAATTTAGACTTCCCCAGCTCTCTGGCTCATAAAGCAACTGTTGTCAGCTTATTCTGAGTTGATTCGGATCCTCTGTTTATAGCTAAAAATAGCTTCATCAGTACAAGAATATTACACAGCTTATTATATTTTAGAAATTTTGACAACACAGATACAGATAAATGGAACAGAAAGTGAAAATACGAGCAAGAAAAAAAAAAAAAGACGAAGGAGGACACCAGTACTTGAAAGTACTCTTTGCTATATTACTATGCACAAGCAGGAGTACAAAGATCATTCTCCATCCAGTTTTCTCTGCAGTGAATTCTATGAAGAACTGCCTCAAAAAAGAAGTCATCATCACCTTTAAGATCTTTCTTAACTAAGAAACACTTCCACTGTGTTTTATAGCCATGTATAATTTCAGAAAAAAATTACAAAAACCCACCAAATCTATGCCAGAAACTGTAAATTCTTTAGTTTCCTCTAAAAATGCAGAGATGACCCACTTATATTCATGCCATCTTCTATTTTAAATGCTGACACACATCTCACATGCAAGTATTTATAAAATACTCACCAGGCAAAATGTATATGGTCATTGCTCAGTTATTAGTAAATTATGTATTCAGGTTGCAGACTAACTGCGCACAAACAAAGTAGATCCATATTTTTTTTCAGTTCAGAACTGCTGCCACATGATCAGCATTAAACAGAGAATGCCACTAAACACATCTTAGAGGCAGCCTGAGTCCAAAGCAGCACGGCCCCTCTGATGTGGAGGCTAATCTTGCCTTGTGCAAAGTCAGGACCAGGGCACCATTGGCAAAACACATGCTCACAATGCTTCTGCATCAGAATTTACTAAGGTTAAGAGCAACACCATGTGCATTAAACAACTGGCTATCACGTACCTCTTTAAAAAAATAAAACACCACATAAATTCAGTTGTTCTTTTCCCTATACTCAGTGCAAGTTCAAAAAAACCCCAAAAAGTCTTACTTAATTCCTACAGCAAACCACAATCAGGTGTTCTTCCTAAATTCCAAGGCTTGACATCAAAGCATGTCATCACAGTGCCCCTTTCTGATGTAAACCCAGGTCCAAATCATCTAAGCTAAGTCAAGTAGCCTTGACTTCAAAGTAAGTAAATCTTGGAAGATGCACTAACCTCTCTAAATGCTTCTTTACAAGGGCTTTTCTTGATGCAGTTCCACAGTGAATCCCAGATCAACTGTGTTGACTTTAGAAAAGCATTTAATGGGGAAAACTAACATTAAAAAATAAAACACAACTTAGGACTTTTTGGGATCTCTGCATGATAAAAACCAACAAAACCCAACACCCTACCTCTCCCCATCAGATCATCAGGCAATTAGGGAGATCTGTTACCTATTACCTTTCCATCTGGTTTGAAGATGGAAAGGTAACTAATTTTTAAGATGACTAACTAGATTCTTAAGTGGAATAAATAATAAATATACAGTCAACTAAAAAAAACTAGAAAAAGATTCACTAGCATCAATTGCTATTATCTGTACTGGAACCAAGCTTCCTGCTTCACTGTTCTGCTGCCTCAACAGCTGCAAAGGAATAAAATGGTACAATGTATGTTTTCAAGGTTAAAGTTGCAAATATTTACTGAAAGTCATCAAATACACTGTGCAAGGATGTGTCATTTTAAAGACTGTGGAGGAGAAGGTAGTTTTGATGAAACAGAAATCACACTTTTCCCTTAGCGATGTATTTTGTGTTGCAGACTGCGGAGGAAATGCACCCTCTCCAATGTAAAGGCAGTACGTCGTGACTTATATTTTAGTAATGTTTTCATTACTTCTAACTCAGTGCTATCTGCTGGAGAAAACATCTCTGCACCTTCTTCAGAAAGCTGCAATACCAGCATCCCTCCTTATCACTCTGCAAAATGGCAAAGCAGCAGAAAAGCTCTTTTCCCAGAGTGGCAGGCAATTAGTTCAGAACAGGGTGTATGGCTGCGGAGGATGTTCAAGTCGATGGTGTGACCAGACAGGTGCATAAAGAGCTTAAGGTAAGAGTTTAAACTGCCTTAAGGACAAAAGTAGTTTAGTGTCCAATTCCATTTGCATGCAAGGCAAAGGAAATTCCAAGACAGTTTAGACTTGACCTCCCCCCCCACACCCCGCCACCAGTCAAAAATTACAGTGCTTCACATCTAAGGCTGTCTTACAGAGATAAAGGTCTGCACACAGGTGAAAAATACTAAAAAACCCACTTGTTTAGTAATTTTTTAAAAAAAGCTTTATTTACATTTTCCTCTTTGGGGAAAAAAAAAACCTCCAAACAAACCAACTCACAAAAAACCACCAACCAAAAAAACTTACTAGTGTACTAAACCTGAGGTTTCCAGCTTGAATTTTTGCAAGCCAAAGCTCAAGGAGAAGCACAAAGACTGTTAGTTACAGGAAGTGCAGGACACTGATACTTAAGGTTCGAGCTGTGCAGCTGCCAAGCAGCTCCCCCTCTGCTCTGTCTTCCCACAGCTCCCTTGCACTGTAAAGTGCTGGCACAGGAGGAGTACAAGCCACCTGGTCAAGGTCAAATGATGCCCAACAAAACCATGGAGAACTAGGATGAATTTGCACAGTGTGAGGATTTGTACAAACTGGTATAAAAAAAATAAATACATGGGGAAATACTGAAACCCTAGGAAGTAGCTGTAGAACTCATGCAGAAAGTTAAAAAGTAATTTAAAAGTTGGAAAACTCACAGCACAAACATCCCTTCCATAGTTGCTCGTCTCTTAAACCAGCAACAAAAAAGGATTTTCTACTTGACAAAATTATTAACTTGTGATTTATGAAAAGGACAGTCCAGTTATCATTTACCCTCGAGCACTGTACAGCTGGGAACAGCAGGCATATATGCCTTAAAAGGCTGAAAAACTTAAGCAGGCCACAGAATCAGATAACTGCAATGGTTCCTTAAAAAACATCTAACATATACGCCCATCAAGAGCTGCTCTTCTGAATGTTTCTTACTGCTTCAGCAAATCCAGTTTGAAATAATCAAAAGGAATTCTCAAAGGTATCCCACACAAAGACAGTTACAGACAATTTGCCAGAATTTTGTTTCCCTTTTATTTCTAATACTTCTCAGAACAGAGTTAGCATCAGCCAACTGGATCTAAATGCTGAATCAAACAAGGGATCCACATGAAAGTTAAGACTTGCACCCTGCTGAGAATTTCAGCTGAGGCCTTGACTAGATTTGACAGCACTATCAGCCTCAAATGATTCTCGGTCAATTGTCTGACTTGTTTTAAAGGTGGACTAACAATATGCCAGCCAGAAGACTGCTTGGTATTCCGTAGGTAGAGGACATGAACAAAGCAATAATGGGAAGTGAGTGCACCTGATACACTGTTCTCTTCTGGTCTGCCCTCAATTTCAGGTGTCAGGAAAAGATTCACCTCTTCTTGTCTGAGTATTTATCCAGCATCCATAATTAGACACAAATTGATGCTACAAGTCTTACTTGATCACATCACTTTAGATCTGGTGCTGACAAGTTTTGAGGTGTTTGATAAGCTTTTTAGTATTTTGATTGTTCTGCTAGAATACAGCCATACAGAGAACCTTGCAATTTCTTTAATACTTAACATTCGTGGGAAATTTGAAACACAAGGTGGGTGTCGGTCTCTTTTCCCAACTAACAAGTGATAGGACAAGAGGAAACAACCTCAAGTTGTGCCAGGAAGGGTTCAGATTGGATATTAGGAAAAAATTCTTCACCAAACAGGTTAACAAGTGTTGGCACAGGCTGCCCAGGGAAGTGGTTAAGTCGTCATCCCTGTAGGTACATAACAGATGTGTAACTGTGGTGCTTAGGGACATGGTTTAGTGATGGACTTGGCAGTGTTGGGTTTACAGTCAGACTCAATGATCTTAAAGGTCTTTTCCAACCTAAATGATTCTATGATTCCATTCCAAATAAAGATCTAGGCCTTCTAGGTTTTAAAATCTTCATCCACTATAATTAAAAAAAAAAAAAAAAGTTAATGGGAATAAAATTACTATCAGTGCTTCAGTCACACCCTGATACTTAGCACAGTAACCTTTGAACAAATCTTGAGTCTCCCAACAACCTTTGACAACTGAACAGCGACAACATATAGTGCTGCCTGCAGGCTACAGGTACTATAAATAAATAGCTTTATTGCATCAGACCTAGGCTTCACCTAATTCATTACCTTCTCTCTGACAACAATCATCAGAGACTCCTGAAAGAAGAGTTCAAGCATAAGCAGGGAGCAATACTCCCCCAGCTTCCACATACCTGTACTTCAAGAACTTCCATTAGCCAAAGCTGACCCCTTTTATTCAATGGCCCCAGACTGATTTATCTTCCGTTCATTTATATTGTTGTTCTCTGAACCTAAGCTTTTAGCATCTGAGACATCCTGTGGCAGGGCAGTCCACAGCTCTATTATCTGTGGTGAAAAGAGATAACTTCTATTTTCCTTTGCACCTTCTCGTTTCCTTTTAGGCCCTCTTAGGTCTCCTGTCAGAAGGATGGCAAGTGACTGACCTCACTTCAGTCTTCATGCTTCTCACAGACATCATCACGTGTTCCCTGATTTAACTCTTTTCTAATCTATTGTTGTTACAGAAGTCCCTTCATATCTTGGTCAACTGTTAGACTTCTCTGGTCCCTCCTCAGCTAGTAATTTGCTTTTTAAGAGACAGAGGGATCAGAGCTGTACATGGCACATTCAAGATGAGGGTCTGCAATGACATAATTATGTTCACACTTTGATCCCTATTCCTTTCTTCAGATTCTTAGCACTCAGGTTTTTATTTTGTTTTGGTTTTGTTTGCTGAGCATTAAACTCAAGTCTTCATACATCCAAATTTAGCTCTTGTTCCTGAGCCAATCATATATATAATGCATGTTCCCTCTTCTCGTGCATGCATTACATTTGTCAACACTGAAATTCATATTCTATTTTATCCACAAAGTTCTGTAAATTCTCCTGTTGGCTCTAGCCTTTGCTAACATAATCGTATTACCTTTATAATTAACTTTATAATTTTAAGGAATAATTATGAACCTATAAAAATCCCCAAGCCCACACAATATTACAGACATTCAATACTTCCATGATAGCTATGCATGTAAACTTAACATACACAATGCTAACTTCCAAGAAAACCTCATGCATCAAAAATAACTTGAGGGAACTGCTTGATATTATTTTAATATTACAAATCTGGATGTTGCACATTTCCTCAGAAGACTGCAGAAAAACAAAGAACCAAGTGGACATTATAAAAAGTACAAAGAGAGAGATGACACAAAACAAAGCTACCAAAAGATAAATAAGCTACAGACCCTATTTGAATTCCAGTCCATCTTTACTATGAAATCACTGCATCTTTGTTGCTATGAACATACTATATCATGATCCTACTCTACTGCATCCATTTGCTTCCCCTGGGACACGGAAGTGGCTGTAAGGATGGATACCGCTGGGGGACAATAGACTAAATAAAGCCAAAACACAAAACGTTCCTAAATGGTGAAAAAGAAGCTGAAGTGAGAGGCAACATATTTAGGCTATGCTTTCTCTAGTGACTTGAACTTCCTGCACTACTTAAGCAAAAGTGATACTGTGTTAGAATTTTACACAAGTTGTGTCATTGTACACACTATTCTTTATTACACAATGAGGTATCATCAGCAACGGCCACACCAAGCCAAGTTTGGAAGGTAAAAAATGTATGTATGCACATTAAACCTTCAGAAAGAAGAAGCTTCAAAGAGACAACACACACCCTACTACTTAGAATCACTGAATGGTTTGGGTTGGAAGGGACCTTAAAGATCATCTAGTTCCAATCCCCTTGATATGGGCAGGGACACCTCCTACTAGACCAGGTTGCTCAAAGCCTCATCCAGCCTGGCCCTGAACACCTCCAGGGATGGGGCATCCACAGCTTCCCTGGGCAACCTGTTCCAGTGCCTCACCACCTTCACGGTAAAAAAAACTGAATCTGCCTTCTTTCAGCTTAAAACCATTACCCCTTATCCTATCACTACACTCTCTGATAAAGAGTGCCTCCCCATCTCTCCTGTAGCCCCCTTTAAGTACTGCAAGGCTGTTATAAGGTCTCCCTGAAGCCTTCTCTCTCCAGGCTGCACAACCTCAACTCTCTCAGCCTGTCATTGTGTAGGAGGTGCTCCAGCCCTCTGACCATCTTTGTGGCTCTTCTCTGAACTTGCTCCAACAGGTTCATATCTTTCCTGTACTGAGGACTGGAACAGGCTGCCCAGAGAGGTTGTGGAGTCTCCTTCTCTGGAGACATTCAAAGCCCACCTGGATGCGTTCCTGTGTGATCTGATCTAGGTGTCCTGCTCCGGCAGGGGGATTGGACTAGATGATCTTTCGAGGTCCCTTCCAATCTCTTAACATTCTGTGATTCTGTGACTCCAGAGCTGGATGCAGTACTCCAGGTGGGGTCTCACAAGAGTGGAGTAGAGGGGAAGAATCCCCTCTCTCAGTCTGCTGGTCCTGCTTCTTTTGATGCAGCCCAGGATACGGTTGGCTTTCTGGGCTGCAAGCACACATTCACGGCTCATGTTGAGCGCTGAAATTTTCATCGACCAGCACTCCCAAGTCCTTTCCTCAGGGCTGCTCTCAGTCCACTCTCCATCCAGCCTGCATCTGTGCTTGGGATTGCCGCAACCCACGTGCAGGACCTTGCATTTGGTCTTGTTGTACTTCATGCGGTTGGATGGGCCCACCTCTCAAGCCTGTCAAGGTTCCTCTGGATGGCATACCTTCCCTCCTGCATGTCAACCACGCCACACAGCTTGGTGTTGTCAGCAAACTTTCTGAGTGTTCCCTCAATGCCACTGACCATGTCGTCAACAAAGTTGTTAAACAACACTGATCCCAATACTGACCCCTGCGGAATGGCACTCATCACCGGTCTCCACTTGGACACTGAACCGTTCACCACAACTCTTGAGTGCGACCATCCAGCCAGCTCCTTATCCACTGAGGGGTCCATCCACTCTCCAATTTAGAGACAAGGATGTCATGCGGGACAATGCCAAAAGCTTTGCACTTCATTTTACTAAATCAGAAAGTTCTCATTCCAACCGTATCCATCTCCCCAGGTATGACGTCCAACAAAAAGACAGTAAGAACTTAAAATGTTCACTATACCTTTACAGATCACTATTTTTTGATGTACAGCTCAGCCACTGAAGAGTGGAACGCATCACTTCCTGTGCCACTTCACCCATTAACTCATTGGCCTTGCAAGTACTATTACCCTGTGCAAAAACTACACAGGGGATATAACGTTTTTTTTGAAGGTAAGTTTTCTGAGTCACATTTTCTAGCACCTGTTTTTTGCTTTCGGTTTATCCTCAAGTTCAGCCCTAATTTAATTCATGTTTGTCTGGAATTTAAAAAAAAATAAAAAAATTTAGTGAAGATATCCCTGTCCATGGCAGCGGGGTTGGAACTAGATGATCTCTAAGGTCCCTTCCAACCGAAACTATTCTATGATTCTATGAAAAAGATCAGATGCTACCATCAAAAGTCTGTGTGCTGTTCTTATTTGTTGGAAGCAATATATGTTGGGTATGACGTGCAGCTATTGCTTGCACAGCCATTAGCCAACAATCTTTTAATTAGAGAAGCCAACAGACTTATGTAACAGTTCTGTATGGGCAGTATCTGGTTCATTCCTGTCAAGTTAATGTATCACTGCCCTTGCATAACACACAGCAGCACTGGAAATATTCTTCTTTCCGTGTTTTTGGATCACCGGTGCTTAACAATACTCTCTGGGGGCTTGCAGATTTTAGCTTAAAGAAGACCCCTAGTCTTTCCTTATTTTTAGACCATTAAGAGTCTGGGCACTGAACACTTTAGCCAGCTACACCAGCACCTGGGTTTCTAAAATGTATTTTAAATTGAAAGCTTTTTAAGTTGCTCGCTCTTTTAATATGAACACATTAAACAAACAAGCTATTCCAGAAGGAGGGAGGTAAGTCAAAACTCGTGCCCTCTGCTTCTTATATCACTCACAACAGTCCCAATCCCATTATTTAGAATCACAGAATGGTTTGGGTTGGAAAGGACCTTAAAGATCATCGAGTTCCGACCCCCCTGCCATGGGCAGGGGCACCTCCCACTAGACCAGGTTGCTCAAAGCCTCATCCAGCCTGGCCTTGAACACTTCCAGGGATGGGGCAGCCACAACTTCCCTGGGCAACCTGTTCCAGTGCCTCACCACCCCCACAGTAAAAAATTTCTTCCTAACGTCTAGCCTAAATCTGCCCTCTTTCAGCTTATACCCATTACCCCTTGTCCTCTCACTACACTCCCTGATAAAGAGTGCCTCCCCAACTCTCCTGTAGGCCCACTTCGGTACTGGAAGGCTGCTATTAGGTCTCCTTGGAACTGCCTCCTCTCCAGGCTGAACAACCTCAACTCTTTCAGCCTGTCCTCATATGGGAGGAGCTCCAGCCCTCTGACCATCTTTGTGGCTCTCCTCTGGACTCTCTCCAATAGGTCCAGGTCTTTTTTATGTTGGGGGCCCCACATCTGAACACAGTACTCCAGGTGGGGCCTCACAAGTAGAGGGGGAGAATCACCTCCCTTGACCTGCTGCTAATGCTTCTTTTGATGCAGCCCAGGACACAGCTGGCTTTCTGGGCTGCAAACGCCCATTGCTGGCTCATGTTGAACTTCTCATCAACCAACAGCCCTGAGTCCTTTTCCTCAGGGCTGCTCTCAAGCCACTTCTTCCAAGCAAGACAACTGCATTTATGGTATCTGGGTCAGACTTAAGTGTGTCATGATACGAGATCCAGTACATAGGCTTTCTGGGTAAAAAGTGCTGCCAAACAGATGACAGTTTTGCCCACCTTTTCTCAAGTGGTGCTATTAATTCATGTCCCTTTTCTTCCTAGCTGCCAATTTTCACACCACATATGAGCACAATTATCTGAGACTTCTATGCCTTCAAATTCAGTTTAATTGGGACAAAAGATTCAAAATTTATTGCTGTGCAGCCTATCCATCTCCACTCTACACCTTATTTGCTTAAAGAAACAGGCCCAAAAGAAAAGCAAATGTAATGTAATGTTGGAAAACACAAGCATTCAGCACACCTAAAAATTTAGTACCAATACCCCCCATTCATCTTTAAATACAGTCCAAAACATACCGTTTTTTCCTCATTTTCAAATGCTTCTCTTGCTTCTTCATAGCTACAGATTTCTTCTTTGCATTCACGTTCTAGGTCACCTTCCTTTACTTCTTCCAGAAAAGTGTTGGCTCTCGGGTATCTTTTCAACACAGAATTGGCTTTGTCCTCTGTCAGGAACACTGTATAAGAGGAGAGACAACAAAGGTCACTTTAGATATCCAAAGCTTCATGCAAAAATTGTTCAAAGAAAATGTCCTTTTGAGAAACAAAAGAGCTTTTTCAAAGTCTGTCCCTTTATTTAATATGATAAAAGGCCTTTCCTAGTTTTGTTCACCATTAAAAGTAATTGGGCCTACAATTTCAGTAGTTATTGCTATAATGTCATAAATGCGATAGACCTCAATTCAGCATCACAGTCATGTATACTTAAAAGAGATTGCCTAAGAGTGCTCAGAATAGACAGGCACATGCTCAGCTCAAGAGACTTCTTAAACTAAATAACACAGAACAAACAAATCCTGCTTGTGAACATCCAAAAAGATATCTGCAATTGCCTGAGGGCATCACAGCCAGAAGGCTCTGCAGTTTTTTATATAAATTTTTATGAATATTACCCAGAGTCACACACACCAGAACAGCTGCATTTATCAAAGTTTAAATCTGTAAGTTTTCTTAAGTAACTTTGAAGCAGACCTGCTCCCTTCACTCCAGAAATCTCAACCATGAAATAGTAACTCTCTTGGAGTGTGGGGTGAAGTAGTCTCTTTTTACTTGCTTGAATCACACAGAAGACCTCACCTTATCTGATGAATCAAATAAAACAACCCCAAAAAGCAACCAATGTTCTGGCACAGGTATTCTTTATTTGCTTTCCTTAGTTTCCTGTTCAAGGAAGAGAGCTGGAAGCAACTTCTTTTCTTCTCATGTTCCAGCTTTCCCTCAAACTCCCTGACCCAATGATTTTTACAGTAATGTGCAGCAACTGGAACACTCCAAAATCCAGTGGACTGAATTACCTGGGAGGTACATCTGCAGTGAATCACACAGAAATTCTCCAGGTATTTCAGGTCAGGAAGCAAGAATATAATGTCAGTGCAACACCGTTCTCGGACTCTCACTGCCAGCAAGAGGGGCTAATTATTCAACGTACTGTCATACTAATACACTCCATAACACCTTCCTGACCTATGCAACCATTCATTAGTTCATTTACAGCTAGTCTGGGACCACCGCTATGCTAGGAAGACAAACTTGTACTGCTGAAAGACAGAGACTGACTGGTTTAAGCAATGGTTTACCTACCAATCAGTTTGCTGTGGTTTTTTTTTTTTCTTAATCATCTGATTTTGAATTTTAAAAAAGGATGGCAGCAAGTCTACAAAGATGGTCACTATACTTTTGCTTTCTTGTAAGATAGATGGGTGGAATTTTTCAGCCATGAGGCTACTACCATAATTAGGCTGATCTAGTTTAATTTCATTTTTTTTAGTCTCTGCAGTATACTTTGTTATAACTCGTTAGACAGTCATCCTCCTTTTGCAAAGGATTAAATGAAGATTTGAAGATTAAACTCCGAAACACCAGTCACTCCTATACTTTCACGGTTGAATACACGTGGTATGTACACGCACCACACAGATTATACTATCCATGATGATGTCAGAGGTTCAGTGCATACAACTCTACAACTGCACCCACTGCAATTTCGGTTTTCTGTAGCACCATGCGTGAGCACATCAGCATCTCCAATTGTGTAAGTTCACTGACTAAATAACATAGAAATTAATATTCAAAAATCTCTTCAAAAAGGAAAGAAAAAAAGGGTGGCTTCTTTCCATTTCCCACACAATTCTCCTGAGTCCCCTCTGGGCTTGAAGAACTTGGTTTCTTTCAACATGCCTCAGTGATCACCTAAACGTGATGAGATGAAGGACTTATCCACATCAGGAAGCCAGCATGCAGCTATGCGTGGGGATGGACTGCCAGTGCTCTACTTCTCACCAACTCCTCCTGCGGGCATTCCTCAAGTGGAACAAGCTACAGCCCTCTGTACTCTGTTAAGAGTGTCCGTATGTGGAGTCACCGAAGAGCAGATAATGCACTATAAATCAAGTTTCCCTTCCTTCAGCAGATAAAACCTAGGGAATTTCATTTCATAGTTGGAATCCATTCCTGAAAATGGCAATGAGACAGACTATGACAGCTTTGTACTGGATGCAGAGCGAAAAGAAATAAAGAAGAAAACGCGGGTAGCTGAAAATACCCTGATTTAAAGTTTTTGCTGTCAGAAACAATATACTAATCTTTGTTTCCGCATGCACTTTCCAATTTACCAAAGAAGCAAACTGAGAATAAAGGTTTAAGAGAGGCTATGTTACGGAATATTGTGTTTGATACACATTGGGATGAGTTTCTAGGTAATAGCATATTTTTCCAGAAAGAGCTAAGCATACCTTTCTGCTTCAAAATGCACTGACAAAGAACAGCAAAGCACTAAAATAATTCGATATTCAAGAATGGCCAATATATGACTTTTTAAAAAACCAACTTTTTTATTTTGCAATTTATATTCAGAAAGTGTCTCTCTTCTCCCACAATACAGTATAGAAAACATATATATCACAGAGACAAAAAGGTACCCTGAGGAAAATAAACCACACCCACAATAATTCTGAATGTATATGATAAACAATGGTCTATGATTAGTCCAGACCAGGGACGGCTTTAGACCCTGCAACGCTGGAAAAAATGAAATATATTAATTTGTTTTGATTTGACTTTTTAAAGCTCTGCACACTCCTAGTGACTTTAAATCCTCTTGAGAAATCAATACAAATGTGGCAAGGAAACATAAGAACATACACCGACCAAAGCAATCTTGATGGAGATACTGATTGAAACACAGTGATTTAATGAGAAACAGCCATTGCCTGATGAATCCTATGAATGAGATAAAGGAACCATACTGCAGAAACCACTTTGATTTCTTAGTATTCCAGGACCATCACCATGTAAGCATTCAGTTATAATTGCATAGGAGTGTGGGAGGGAAAAAAAAAAAAAAAGGTGCTTTGGGCTGGAAGCCCACCTAGCCAAGGGTAGCTGGATTCACTGCAGCTCTTACTATGGAGCTGAAGATGATTGGGGAAGAATTGCATGTGGCAAGAGTAAAGTAACGAAGCAAGACAAAACTTAATTTTTCACTTTGTTAAAGAGATTAACTAGCAAATACAAGATAAAGGAAAAAACAAAAATTATTATTTTGGCATTATGTAAGACGGACACAGAAACAAAAAAAAACCCTAAAGTCTCTTCCTCTCCCTCAATTTCTGTAGAATATAGATGAAGATACACAACTCCCAAATCTAATGGACTGGAATCATAGAATGCTTTGGGTTGGAAGGGACCTTAAAGATCATCAAGTTCCAACCCCCCTGCCATGGGCAGGGACACCCTCCACTAGACCAGGTTGCTCAAAGCCTCATCCAGCCTGGCCTTGAACACCTCCAGGGATGGGGCATCCACAACTTCCCTGGGCAACCTGTTCCAGTGCCTCACCACCCTCACAGTCAAAAATTTCTTCCTAATATCTAATCTAAGTCTACTCTCTTTCAGCTTAAAACCGTTACCCCTCATCCTATTACCCTGTAATACCTGGCTTTTTGTGAGTTTTTATGCATCAGCAAGCTACAAAAAAACCCATTCCAAAAATCTTAGTTTGACTAACTATTATTGAAGACAGTAATACAGACAGATCAATCTATTATATTCTCAGAAAAACCTGTGTGCTATCATAACAGTGAATAGACACGCTAAGAACTTGAAATTATATCAGAATCAGAAAGAGACAGGCAAGGAGAAGAGAGGATAAATATGTCTCAGCCTGCCAGCTGTAGCTGTCACAGGCAAAGAAAATAGGCTTCAGGTCTTTAGTGATATAAGGAACACGGAGCAGCAGCATGGGAAAAGTATTCTGGGACACAAAAGTGTTGCCGAAGCAAAGCCCAGGGCATCCTGGCCACTGAAACCAGCTCTACTGAGACCATTATTGAGGCTTCCTTTTTCTGTCTCCTTACCAACACCCAAGCAACTAAAACGACCGCCAAACACTAGAATATTTAATTTCAGATTCAATGCTGCAGCAACTGATAAATTTGAATATTTCTGTAGGTGATCTTAATAAAACTACCTGACTTGCAAAGGGTAGAATGTAGAAAAATGTTTCGAGTATTTACACATAAAGCTTAAAAAGTGACTTCTGCTCTGAGGTTCTGGAGTTACTGGTACAAGCTTAGGAACAGCGAAACTAAAGTACGCAAGGCTGGAAATTCAGCTCTGTGGCCTTCATTCTGCAGCTGGCTTTCAAAGATCCACAAATGAGTTTGTGATTATTATTATGGTCTGCATATAACATCTCTGTCAGATCAGTAGTATGATTCCAGTTCAGCTTATTGTGGGCAAAGATCTACATCATATGTAACAGCAAAATCAGTTCAGTAACAGAGGACATTTTTTGTGCGAACTGATTGGGACCCTGAGCAGAGGATAGTTTTGGGGTGTGTTAATGCTCACTTCATAGAGAAAAATAAAGAATGCACACTCATCACTATGTTCACAAACTTACCACTATCCATGATGATTACTGTCAAGGCAGGGAACTTGCAAATATCAAGTCTGTAAACAAAAGAGGAAACACCCTGTTGAGTTTGAAAATTATTATGAACTTCAAAAACTTTCTCTTGATTCTCAAATATTGTTACAAATATATCATTGTTGGAAACCACATCGTCAAGATTAATCCCTCTTTTGAGTTGTACCACTACTGCATGCAGACTAATTTCAGTGGTATAGGGATACTATAAAAAAAAAGATAACTCTTGTGAAACAGTGAATGCTTTAACTTTTTTCAAAGCTTTCCATATTTAGCATATGCAAAAATACTAACATGAAATAGAAGGTGTGCATCATTTCAAACAGATATGCCTAATTGATCTTGAAAGGTATCACATTCTCCACTGTAATTACTTACACCTTATCTAAGACTTAAATTCACTCTGCATAGATCATCAAGTCAACTCATTATCTTTAGTCTATAGATCAGATTTTTTGAAATCAGAATGAACACATGCAAATTCATTCAGAGTCTGCTACTGATTAAAACAGGAAGCTTGCATTAAGTTCAAGGGCTGAACAAGACCTGATTTGGCAAAGGAACTTGTAATATATGTGAGGATCCCAACCTGCCCTACAAGAACTTACATGTACTTCATGTACTTTATCTCTCATCTTGGAAGGAGAACAGACAAGAGACGCTCTCAGTCAAGAAAGTGCCTGAAGCTCACTGCACCCGCCAGGCAGCCAGCCAACAAGAACTGCATCTGAAGGCAGCAACAGTAGTTTGAGGAACTGTTTTCAGTTTCTTGGGAGTCTTTGTTAGCATGGGAAAAGTTAAGAAAATAAAAGCTTTCACCAAAGTGTGAGAAAAGTGGAGCTGTCTAACCAAGTTGGTAGAACACCACGAGGTTAAATTTTTTTTTACTAATAAATTACCTACTCCTAAAGGTTAGCGTAAGTTCTACTTCAGAGGCCAGGTTACACGTCAACATATCATACCGCACTAATGTCTTCACTCTCCATAAAACCAAAACCTCATAAGCAAACCTCTCCATGAAAAAGTGATAACTATGCATAAAGCTTGGCCATAGCTGCTGTAATAAACAAAGAGTGAACGTTAAGACCTCCAGCATGGCCTATCCAACACCATAACCCGCCATGCAAGAGCAGACTGCAGTACTTGTAAGGACTGCTGCCGAAGTGAATGGAGCTCTATGAAGACAACCCAGACTGCTAACAAAATTGTAGGACTGGAACTACAAGACATGAGATAGAGGAGTAAACTGATTTTTAAAGCAAGTTCTTCATCTCTGTAAAGGCAAATAAATGTGTATGAAGAACAGACACTAAAGCACTCTTAAATCTCACCACCACAGTGTTCAGCTTTTCATTACTAATTATTGTAGGGTGACAGAAGCAGAGGGCTTAAAAAATTCTTCAGAACATTTATAAACTCTTTTAACAGCCTGAATTTTTCTTAGGAGACTCTCTATGCACAGACAAAACCACTTTTGCCACTTGCTTTTTGAATAAAAGTAAAACTAGTGTCATCTTCTGGGCAGTCATGTTGTAACAACCCAAATATCTGTGACAAAGAAAATGCCAAGCTTTTAACAAGCTTTTACAAATATTTAGAGCTCCCTGGAACTAATTATGTCCATTTTCCTACCAAGGTGTGTCTTTTTTATGCTCCCCTGCGTTCCTTCTCCGTATCTCCCCAAACTTCTTCACCTCCAAGCTCCCACAAAACACAGCTAGCTTCCTGCTATGACACCCAAATACCTACTGGGCAAGAGGCTGACTGAGGACACAGGCAATGGCTGTCCTGCCACTACATGGACCTTACACTCACAGAACAGACTCTCCCACTGCAGAGGAACTGCTTGGGTCTTTGTGCTCTACTTAACTGCCCCTTCCCCTAAAGAAAGAAGCTTAATTATATTTCGGTCCTCTACTCTTTGACAGTCTTGGTTCAAATTTAATAAATAGTTCAAAGGTTGTTTGAAAGAAGGGATCAAACAGAGACAAGTACACAATCTTTTTTACCTTTATAAACCAGCTAATAAAACTGAGGAGGGCTGGCAACACTATAGGAACATCTTGACTTGCTACTGACTCATTTATTCCTCTACCCGACTCTTTATTTAGTTTCCTGCTTTTAAGTCATCACGAATCTTTACTTAATCTAGGATGGTCCTACGGTGTCAGAGAAATGTTTTTCATACAGATACACAAATGCAAGAACAAAAAACCCACCACAGATAGTATCTTACTAGTAACACCAACATTTATGGTTTCAGGAATCCCTCTTCCAACTACCTTCTATGTATTATTCCTTACACATCCTCCAAGAGGTTATATATCATCTTAGATTTGCTTGTGGAAAAAGTGACGACCCAGTGGACAGCACGGACAGCCAAGCTGAGTGCCAAATCCTGAGTTCAATGGCAAGCTGACGTATTTGAGCAACAAGTGATCTTTTCTGACTGACTACTTGGCTGTCAGTATAATGGTAAAAAACAAAAGTAGAACAGTCAACCATCCATTTATAGTAGAAAATAGAATGACCTAATGGGAAATACAATGAGTTCTGAAGCATATGAGACAGCAAAGGAGACATACCAACAAGGCCCACGCTATTTACCAGCAGTACTGTGCTCACCACCAAAGGGCTGTAGCGTCCTGCTGAGGAGATGCATTTTGCATGAAAGTTTAAGTAACTAATATTGAAGCAACAAACTAAGCTGTACATTTCTTTCCACAACTAACCTAAATATTTTTTCCTTAATCCTGAAAGTGCCCAAACCTTTTATACACTAGGTATAAACACAAAGCATAGAATATTTTTAGACACATTTCCAAAGCTGGTATCCCTTAAATTGGGAAGCTAACAATTTCAGCATTAAAAGTTGTTTGCTCAAGATAGTATTTCTGCAAGATTTTGTTGCATTTGCTAAGATAGCCATTTAATTTGGCAGGTACACCTCTACTGGGTACATTTCCTGATTGCAAGTTTAACGGAAACTTGAGTGCAGCACATACCATTAAAGGACAGAGGGTATGATGAAGGGCACGCAAATCCAAACCTCCTTTACTATTCTCACTCACTGACTGTCCTGTATTCTAGGGAGACAGAACATCAAGACAAAGCAACTCCCTGAGGGAAGGGATTACAAAGAGAAGAGAAAATAAGAATAACGAAAAGCAGAAGCAGTATTTTCCCTCACTCAGCTTCTCGTCACATTAACAGGGACTTAAAATAGTGCAAGGCCATCACGCTCTTCTCACAAATGGGGAGGGATGAATACTACAGCACCCAGATAGGGAAGACACAAGTGGCTTTTTTCATCCTGCAATACAACTCCAACAGGGGATAAAGCTGTTAATTTTAGTTTTGTAATCTGTACAATTAATGAGACCACTGAGATGCAATTTACAACCTAATGTCACATAGAGCTATATAATTTTTTTTAAAGTTATAAATATTTAGGTTCTTCTGGAGCTTTTTATGAAAGCAGGTACATTCAAGGGACACCGCTAACTAAAACATCAGTAGATGTTCAGTCTAAAAATAAACACCCCTTCTCTAGTGCCCAGCCCCAAACCAGGTGCAATGCAACAACTGAACCTCTCCTGTGGAATATTTGTTTAGAAGAAAAATGAAAACATTAAATAATTACACAGGAAGACAGATGATAACTATCTGTCTGCCATTTATTCAAAATGTGTTATAATCCTACCTAAATATTCCAGTACTGCCACATGTGTCTTTTACATCCTTGGCAAAAATGTTACAAAAGACTACAATTTTACTTCTTATAATCTGTTTCAAAAGAACTTTTTCCCCAGGAAAAGCGCACAAAAGAATTTACATGGATTCAAATGCTGGAGTAATATGTTAACTTTTCTCCAAACAGTAAGTCTGCAGTTTAAGGATATGGGATAAGCCCGTCTTTATTTAAAGTTTGGTTTACTTGGAACAGCAAGGTTTTTCAGGGGATTCTAGTGAGAATAAAGAGGGATGGGATGGAACACTCTGGAAACTATCAGACAAGGACACAAGAGATTTGTCTCACCTGAGAGTACATAGGACAAGGATAGGAATGAAACAGAGAACTGAAAAAACCCTATGCTTTGTAGATGCTATCCAATCACAGCATTATAAAACATTAATTATGATTACGCATGGACCTAAAACCACAGACAAGATCACTCAGAGAAACCTGTACTTAGCAGACAGCCATTATATTTGCCATTACAATAAAATATATTACTACTTGTGTAACTAGCACACTGCGTACAACTCTCAAACACCACCTTGTCAGCACAGAGGAGGACATTCCTCATGACTGCAGCTGGATAGGACTTCAGTTGTCTGAGACTGAAGTCCAAGCTTCTACCTCAACTTCATTACCCCTTCTTTACTTTGTGTTTTTTGCTGTTTTAAAGCTGTGACAATATTCTGGCTGGTTATTCTCTGGTTACTTCCAGGCTCCTCCCCTTCAAAGAGAGAGTTGCTATAAGCCAAGACCTCTCTTCCTTCCCCTCCCCTTCAAAACCAGACAAGAACAATCTCCTCTCATACACATTTTGACAAGTAGGACATCTGGGAGGAGAGGTAACAACATTCTCCCTTTGGCAAGGGAGAATTCAGTGGGTTTTATTGTTTTAAAGCACGCAGGGACCATCTGGGGCAGCTCCTGAGAGGCGTAATTGAACACTTACAAAACTATCTGTATTGAAACCAGAATTGCACAAATCCCCAAGAGACTATGCCTTTCCCAGCAGCCTACATAGCAGCATTTCAGACACCTCAGTCTTCTATAAGCTACTGTTAAAAGACATTGCTTTAGGTTAGACAACATCACTATGTTTTGGGAATTCAAAATTGGAGTATTTAACTTGATAATCCATTTAAGTGTTGATATAACAATAACCAATTCCTCCCTTCAAGTGGGAATAACGAACAATTAAATAAAGCTTTCACCATACGATGTGTTTTCATCCTGATTTTGTCTGGACACAAAACTAATGATACTGTCTTACTTACCCATTCTACTTTCTGTCCCCCCACCCCACAATATATTTTAACTAAATCTGACACTGAGATTTCTTCTTCTGTATTACCATAAGTTTTCCACAAAAATCAATGACCAAGAACAGAGAAAACCCACTAACGTTCTCCCTGAAGTAAGGATGGGGTTTAGCAATTATGGCAGTATCTCAGGAAGCATGGTGCCTTTGGTGGCTGTAAATCATTATCGATTTTTGCTGGCATAAAGTGGGTACTCAGAAAGCATACACCATGCTCAGGACAAGCCACAGCCTGTACAGACCTTGCAAGATGGTAAGTTAAAAAAAGTGGAAGAGATGGGAATAGTGAAAGAGCGCAGCCAGCACATAAGAGGTGTCAGGATATTGTGGTGATTTGGGTTAATGACTGGGTCACAAGAATAAGCATGTTAGTTAGAGAATGAAGGAGAACTCAGGTTAACAAAGTAGGAAAGGGCAAAAGGTAACAGAGACAGGAGAACAGCTTCATTACAGCTCTGGTACTCACCGACCTAATTACTGTTTAAGTGTCAGCGTCCAAATCAAACTCACATTGTCAGCTACTTTGACATTAACTACTCTAACTTAGGCTTGAATAGCTGGACTCTTTATCTGAAGCAAGAACAGTGGTCACGAATAATAACTTCTAAGGGCATTATATTTATCTCTGTCCTTGACTATACTCACATTAGCCAGGAAGGCAGAGCAATAGGAGTGAATCTGAAGAACAAAACAGTTGGTGCTGAGGATCCAACATTAACACAACACACACACTGAGCACTTTACTCTGGGGTGGCTCTAATTAGATTCCATGAGCTGAACATTGTGTGCAGTGGGACTGCAGCAGGTATGCTCTTGGAGCGTATCTTCTGGTTTACTTTTATGCAAAAGTAATTCAGTCTGAGTGCTTTGAAATGATTCTGTAACACAAACCAAAGCACAGTAGGTGGTGACAACTGGTAGTTCTGCTTCCAAAGCAGGCTCCTAATCTCAGCCAAATGCTACTGCAGGCACACCCAATGCCTACTGCATGACTGTGCTCAAAGAAGTAAGAAGCTGTGAGGAAGGAAGCCCTAGATAAATTATTCCGCAGCAAAGAACCAAAGGTTGTTATGGGGCAACTGTGAAAAAAAACCCTGGTAAAACTTCCTGCTAAAATGACTTTGACAAACAAACTGACAAAAACACAGGTATCGTGAGGCTCTCCCTCAAACAAGCAAGTGCTGGGAAGCTAGTTAGGAGGAATAGCTCCCAACCAGAACCCGCTGGGGGCATCACCTGAAAATGCCAGGCTTACCTACGGTATAATTTGGAAGAAAAATACAAAAAAACAACCAACCAAACAAAACCAACCCAGAAACAAATCAGCCTTGCTACAGTGAAAGAGATTTCTGAAGAAGTCTACGTGCCTGTCTCTTGTCTACAAATGCTCTGTTTTCACTGTGGAAATTAAACACTGCTAATGCACAGGATACCATGGGGCCCCATTTAAGCGCTAAAAACCTAAAATACAAGGGTGCTTGCTCAGAAACACTAGAAAAAAAGGAGACATACACAGCTAATCTGGGAACTAGGAGAAAACCTAGCCATCCTGCACCTCCCTCAAAAGCTTCCACACACAAAAAAGCACATCCCTTCCCCGAGCGTGGAAACTTGCAATGACAGACTACAAAATTAACATCCAATTCATGATCAGCATTATTGGTATTTTCAATAACTACCTCTCAAAAATCTGTTAGCAGCTTCTAAAATAATGAAGTAACACACAAAGTCAACACACAATAAGCCAATTAAACTATATTAGGAACCTTCTGCCTCACATTTACAGGTGTCTGAAGTTTTAAATGTATTGATAAATTCTTACGTTATACTAGTAAAGTGGCAGCTATTTACTGAATAGCTATCATGTATTTTTAAAAAAAATTAATAGTAAGAGAAAATAATCAATCAACCTGCTAGCTCTTTTCAAGAAAAAATCCACATGAACTGCATCAAAATTGCTGCAGTTTAGACTGCGTGCTTTCACTCACAACCTCCCTAAATTAGAAGAAGCTTTGAATGTGCACTCATCTTATTTTCCTCCCCTATTTTGTCCCTCTGTTTTCATACAAATTAAATGTTTGGATGTATTTTGTAAATTACGAACAAAGCCAACTTTCATTTTGCAGTTCAGACCATCTCTTGATGCCTGACACAGACAACAAACTAAGGAACATTACTCAGCAGCTCTTAAATCCAGTTTGAAACTGTATTATATATGGTTTAAAAATTACATGCTGCTTTTATTAACAAAAAAGAAAAAATCCTTTGTGTTTAAATAATCATTCTATAAAAAATGACTCAGTTTAGAGACGGCAGATATCCAGCATAACACACAAGAGTCGGTCTGGGTAAATTGGCCTCTTGGCTACACTCACGTGACCAGAGAAGAGAAGATAAACATATCACAGCTAACCATTATTCCTCACAATATGAGAAACAGGGAGGGTACCCACTGACCTAAGTCGACATAGATGTAAATAAATCAAAGGACCTGAATTTTCCCATAGTGCCTAAGTTATGGAACTTGCTGCCATACGATGGTGTTTAGGAGAAAAGTAGAAACAGGTTTTAAAAAACATAACAGAAATCAACAAATGAGGGAGATATTTGGTGACTATTATAACACAATTCTCCAGATGTATCCTCTATGCCATGAAGTTTCCAATCTAGTAATAATGAGGACTTTTACTGAGGAAGGCTCCCTCTATCCATGCTCTGCTCTAGGACTCTTCTCACAGCATCCCGCCAGCTGCTGGCACAACACACAGTGCCAGGCTGACTTTTTGGCTGATCTGATACAGCAGTTCTTACTTATGTTCTCCAGTAGGCTAAAACGGTTAACCATTTAGCTTCCAACAACTTTCAAGTTATTGATACCTAGTTTAGCATATTCTACAGTTTGTGGCCAACTTCCCAAATGTTTCAACCATTTGTTAAAGTTCAGGAGGCAGTTAACTTTCAGATTTTATTATTACACAGTTTTTTTAAAATAAAGTATGTATTACTACATACACACAAGAGACACCACATATACCTTTTATTGGTAACTACCTGGCTACGGAAAGAGGGAAGCAGTCCAGTGCCCAGTATGGAACGAGTAACTATATCCAGTTCCTCTCCAAAGTAGTTTAAAACTGGATCAGGACCAGGAGAGTAAATATCAGCACATAATAGAAATAGAGTTGATAGATGGCAAGTGGTCTCTTTGAAGGATTCTACACACTATCTACAATCTCCCTTTTTCATTCATGGAGACCCATTTGCCCACAAATCTACACACCAAAACATTCAGGGTAAGCAGAAAGCAGATTATAACGGTGCTGTCTGCCTTTTGAAAGCATTTATGGGTCAGGTAGGGGATGAAAGAAAAAAAAAGAAAAAATAAGAGCACTACCTTTAATTCCCATTATATCTCTTCAGGCATGAGACACACGCCAAGCAACAGGACCTGGGCACAATCCATTCACAATAATATAATTTCATTGCAGCTACAGTGTTTGTCCACTCAGAAAAGGTCAAAAGATCAAGGCCAAAAATGTACAATCTCTCCCACTTTGAAACTCTTACAGATACTTCCTTCCCCAACATATCTTAAAAAGCAAAAACATGACCCAAATGTCATAAATAATACCTTTATAGATTTTCCAATAACACAAACTGGCTGCACAAAATTCAGCCTCCTACTGTATCAGTCTGCATCCAACATTCAAGTCTCCTCTTTTCACAGAAAAAAAAGACATGACAATTCTGTACATTTGAAAAATTTTACCTTCAACCCACTGAAGTTTATCTTGAAATTGTTACAATACTGTGAAGGGTAGGGGGAAAACCTATTTTTTAAAATCAGTTTCCCTCTAAACTACCAGTATTTCAAGCAACTATTAAAAAAAAAAAAAAAAAGGAAAGATGCTAGATCTTGGAATGTGCATTTCTTAGCCAAAAGAAACCTAGATAATTTTATGTTGGCATCTTTGTTTTGCATGCAATAATTTTACAACAAACATAAACTTACTACCTCATAAAGTTTATTTTGTTTTTCTGTGATGAGACAGAGGTGAGGTAAATATTCTGCCCTGTACAGAAACTGCATTTAGCACTTGTTTGGTAGGCCAATGTCTTACACCTCATTTAATTTAGAAAAAATAGCCAGAAAACAATAAAAAGTAATTTATTTGTGAAGTGCTAAACTAAGCCAGAGAAATGTGCAAACAAAGCCTTCTCTTCCAGATATTTATGCACTGTCAGCACGTTTTAACACAAGTTTCCACTCTGCCTGCCTTCCCCTGAAGCAAGGCACATACAACAGCTTTTCAGAGCATGTTTCAATGGGATTTTCCAGTCAACTTAAAATCACATTGCATAGAAGTGATGGAAGAGTCATAAATACATATTTCATCTGAATTATATGGTAACTAGGGAAAAAATAATGAGGCACCACTCCTTTACAGATTGTTATGAAGTTTTATGTCACACTATGAAACTGCATAAAGAAACCGCACAGAAAGGCTGCACCACCAGAATCCACAGAACAGCTTCAGTCATACACCTCAGTAAAACAGAAAGGTAAACAGCCCTACAAACCAGGAAAAAAAAAAGTTTTAATACTGCTATTTCCCTTTCTCACAACACCCGCGCCCATTTCCCCTCACATCAGCTTTATTTGAATTTCCTAATACATTAAGATGCACACAGCATGACTGTCTTTTATACTGCATTACACTTGACTTTTTTCTAAATAGGATTTGAACAAACATATACACAAGCACTGCATCTGATTTAAATGTCTGGAGTATAACAAATGGATGCTTTGGCTTTAGCCTGGAACAGGAGTCAAGGAATTTCTCCTCCTTCCTACCACTGCTACCCACCCTTTACTGGGGACCAGAGCCCCTGAATTGGGCTGATGCAGTTCTGTGCTCTGCACTACAGCTTCACACATCACCCACTGACCTCCCTCTCCCCTTTGCTCTCGAAGACAGCCACAGAAAGTGTGAACTTCCTAGACTGTATCTGCTACTGAAGCCATCCTATCAGACAACAAGTTTTGCATCCCTCCTTAGTTCGTAGTCTCAATGACAGAGATTACATTTAGTTTAATAAGACTGAAATCAAGTACCAATTTTTATTTTAAACAGGTACAATTCCGCAAAATGCAAAAATGTTGATGCAATGTTGAAACCGTCAACAGTATTTCTTGTCAAAGGGTATTAACAGTGTTCCTATTCTGAGGTTGCTTTCTTTCAGTAAAATGGCTTTATGTTCAGGTTTCCTCATGTTCTCTAGTCCAATGATTTTACTCATTGGTCCTTTCCAATCAACTGCTACAGAGCAGTGGAAGAGCTTAAATTAATGGAAGTTTTCCTAAATAAAGTATCTTCTAGTATAGAGGATGGAGGCATTTTGAACATCATAACTTGAGAAAAGACTGGAAGACAAGTTAACATCTAATTCAAATGTGTCATTTATGAAGAAATAAATACCACAGTAAAGCTTTAAGTCACAGCTTATAACAGATCAACCACACAGCATAAATCCATAGGAAACGAAGCTGCATGAGTTTCAGCAATCACAAAACTACCAGTATCAGGATATACTGGCAAAGAGTTTTCCACACTTTCCAGCACTGTGAAAACACTAAAGCAGCTCTCAAAAATAACATAATAATTCTACTGATGCTTTCCAACTCCTTATAAAATGATTCAGCATAATACCCATTCTGCCTGTGAGCAGGAAGTGCAAAAAAGTATATAAAAAAACAATACAGAAGGATTTTGGCTTTAGAAAGCAGTTTTAAAAGATTTAAGGCAAGAAAAATTTTACACGTTAAAGTTCCTAACACTGACAAGCTTTGTACCTACTCCAGCACCTAGAGAATGGGAAGGAAGAGAGGAGTCTTCTAATGCAAACAAACAGGTCACTGGCATTTGTAAAATCTGGTAATTCTGTTGTATATGTTTACATACGTAGTACATTGCAGAAGTCATTGGAGAACGATCCTAGGCATCCTGCCCACCAGCAGGTGCATCTCTACCTTTTATATTTCTGGTGCAGATCACTTCACCCACACGAATATTTCACAGAACCACAGAGCAGCCCAGGTTGGAAGGTACCTCAATCAATCATCTGGTCCAACCTTTTGTGGGAAAGGGAGACTAGATGAGGATATCTAGCAGCCTGTCCAATCGTATCTTGAAAACCTCCAGTGATGGGGACTTCATCATGTTCCTGGGGAGGTTGTTCCAGTCATTGAGTGTAAAAAAAATTTCTTTCTTATATTGAGATGAAAACTTTAATCAAACCTTTGCCAAGAGTTCCTAAAGAACAGCCATAGTGAAAGTGCTTTGATAATTCCATTTTTCAGAGACAACTACAGATCTGATGAGCTTGTAGTTGGGCACTTTATAATTTGTCATAAGTAGCCTTTCTATAAAAGATGAGTTTGTTCACCTTTCTTCTCACTTTCAGAGTTTGACCCCAAGATCTGTTCACCGGCTTCTTGGCCCTCTTGAAGGACTTCCTTGTATCTTCACCCTTGCACAACTTCCTGCTGTTCTTCAAAGTTGTCAGCAGAGAAAGATACTGGATACACACCTGCGTCACTGATAGCTTCACAGTCAGCACTTCATCTCAGCTAAAGCTGCTGTCTGAGCAGGTAGTCCCCCACACAGATACATAGTCCCACTCCTACCCTTGAGTCAACACAAGGTCTGGCTGGTAGCCCCATGGAAAGCCTTTTGCATGCCTGTGTGTCAGTATGCTTGGTTTTTGACTGATTTCAAAACACATCAGCTCCCTGGCTAAGCTGACTGCACAGCATTAAGAGTACTAGTACCAGCACACAGGAAGCAGTCAAAATGCAAAACCTAGCAAGGATGGAAGGGAAAGGCAAGAACTCATGTTTTCAGGCAGCAGGACATGCTTAGATCAGTTAAGCTGCTTACAAAGTCACACACTCCGTTCTCCAGATTAAGCCATGCCTTTATTTTGCTGCTGCTGCTGCCCACAGCTCTGATAACCAACAGCAGCAAAGAGGAAACAGTACAGTGAGTCTGCTCCATTTCTGATACTCAGAACTGCTCAGCAGCACTGAAATAAAATGTCACAGACTGTGCTAATTTCAGCTGCCACAGGGGAAATCTACAGAAAGACGGGCAAGAGAGCTAGCTAATAATTCTGCTGCTGTGACCTCATTCAACCCTTCCCCATATCCACGAGAATGAAGACTAGGGACAGAAAGATCAACAGAAAGTTGCTTCTCCTCCCAGCTTTATTTAGCAAATAGTTTGAAGAATAATACTCTGCAAATAAAAGCTGAACAATTCACACAAGGTCAGTAAACAGCACACTGATAAACCTGAGGTACAGGCAGGTGCGAAAGTTCACATCTGATGAAGCCACTATTTCTGAATTTTCCTGGTAGCATTCCCATAAACTGCCTCACACTAGAGAGCTAACAAATTCATATGTTTTAAGCCAAAAAGGAATCATTCTTCAATGCTGTAGTAAACATTTAGAAACACAGCTAATTATAATAAATATTATACAGTTTAGACAGTTATATTAAACAGTTAATCTAGCAATAGAGATTTAATGAGGAATTCCTGTAAAGTGAATCTTGAAAGCAGTCCCTGGCATTCATTCTTAGGAATGAAATATATGTATTGGGAAACAAACAGCTCAGCAAAACAAGAACATCCAGAATTACACCAATAAGGTATAACGTCTTAGCATAAACAAAAAAATCCCACCTAACCTAGAGTTCTGGCACACACAAAAGTTCTGCAGTTTCAGGCAACAAAATGAATACTTCACCAGGATTAAGAAGCTTTATCTATGCTAAACTATTCCAATACTACCCTTCACACAGTCTCTCTGTGGATTTTAGTACCACTTAGCCTGACCACTGTTGGAGTAATCATATTGGTGCAGATTGACCACAATGTTGAAAAACTGAAAGTATGTTGAGTGGGTAATCTTAAAACATGAGATGCCAACTTTCAAAAATAATTTCAGAAGCAACGCAAGGAGGTTGATACAAATGCTTTAAAAGAAACACTCCACTGAGCAGATACACAGCACAATGTAATATATAAAATGTGAGAGATCTCCAGCTTTCAAGACGAAATTGCTGGATAGACTGTCTCTTCCCCATGTAAAGACATCTACTCTAAAAAAAAAATAAAAATTACACTGAACAGCATTCTTAGTTTGAAAACAGGCAACACTTCTTGTGCTACTATATTGTCCAGGAGTCTTAGCCCTGGATACTAACTCAAATACGCTGGGCAGTGCACGTTTCTTGTCTGATTTTACAAGCTTATTTCTGAACAGGTGCATAACTTTTACACAAAGTTAAAGATATTATTTTTAATGATAATCATTATGTAAATGTGATAGCCTGAGATGCGCACAAAATAGCTTTCAACAAATATGCTTCCTTAGCAAGTCAAAACACGTGGTGTGATTTTAGGTGGTAAGTATGTAATTTCTCTATCTTCCAACAGGAAGACAGGCTTTGTTTTTCAAATTTAGCTATTTTAATAACGGTATTCAGAAACCTTGATTAAAATACAGATCATCTGATAATCAGTACTATCAAAACTGTTGGCAACAAGAAAATGGGCTAAGCATATCTCAGACCTCATAAACGTGTATCAAATTTTACTTAACAAGTATCAGTAAACAAAGCAAAGGTAAACAAGGAAAGGGCTGGGTATTGTCAGATTAGATTTTAAAAGGTCAAATAGTTACCAACATCTGAACTCAAACAAAAATAGCTGTCAGGAGAACAGATATTAGACATTAGGTCATTTAATCCACTCCCTTGCCAGTTCTGTATTGTTCTCTATTGCACTTTGAAAGTGCTTTTATTTATAATGTGGAAGAGGAGAGGAAGCAAAGGATGGGGGGCGGGAAAGAAAGTAGATTGTCTTTGGAGGCTGAAGCAATAAAAACATTGAAGAAACACGAGCCAGAGAAAGACAGCATCCTGGAAACACCGCTGATGATAGGAATTCACGGAAGAACACAATGAAAAGCATCAGAGAAGTTCAAAATTGAGTGGAGAAACTGAAAGCAAAAGGTCTTAACAGGATGGTGCAAGAAAACAAAATTCCTGCCTATAGGAACCCGGTGTCATTTGTTGAGTAAATAGAAAGAAATGAAACATATAAAATTTATGAGTTGGAAGAGGGAAGTGGAGAGGCAAAACGGCCTGGGTTTTTCCCAGAACTCAAACTGGGGGTAAGTGGTACCAATGCATCTCCTGTTGCCCTACCCATCCAGCTGTTTATAGGAGGCACGTGAGAGTCAAAAGTAAGTCAGATATACATTTTTTTTTTTTTTAGCCTGATTAATTCTGTGATCCACCTCACCAGATGAATATAAAAATGGCTATGATATCACAAGTGAGGGAGATTGCAGAGGTAGGCAGGACAATATGATGGAAAAGAAGATCACAGGAAAAGGGAACTGTTTAAAAGGACACAGCAAACAAAAATAGTTCACAATACTGGGGTCTAAAATAAGTTAGCACTGTCATGGAGTATATTTTGTCCTTGCTTTTGCCACAGAATTTGTTCATGACTCTATACAAATTACTTAAAAATGCTTTTTCAATGTGGACACTAACTACATGCATTTTATTTCAGAGGTGCCTCTCCCAAAAACGTGAGTGCTTGATTTGCAAAAGCAGCATAGGCTTAGACCAGATATTCAACTTATTTGTACCTGTGCACATAATATAAACCAGGACACTAAACTCTACATACTGAAAAAAAATCAGATCCTACCTGGACCAGATTTGGTCTCCATAGTTTTTATCTTTCATTCTTCATGTGGAGTGGGAAGATGATTATTTCCTTGTCTTAGGAGAGTTTTGTCAATTAAGGGGAAGATTTGTCAAATACTGAGATATTAAGGTGATAAGCACAACAGAAGACAAATGGAAATTTGTAATTCCATAGTCAAAGCAGAATTTGAATGCAGATTTGAGTCATGTTCAGAAAATAAGTCTTGACATCACACAACGAAAGTAATGAGGATAAGACCCAAATACTTCATCTCTTTAATACCTTGTGTATAACAGGATTTTTTTTATGCAACAAACAATATGTTATTACTTAACAGAAAACTGTAGTTGAGTCTAGATGTATGGAGAGCCTGAATTTAAGCTAACTACAAAACTTCAGTTCTCCTCTTCTTCATTTGTCAGTGCTTCTGGAAAGTACAATATTATTGTAATTACTCTGTAACTATCCACTTCTAACAAAAGAAAACTGATGCCACGATGTTACTATCTCAACACCAATATGCATTATAACCAGATGCAACGCTTTGCTGTTTGAGCTAATACATGATCTTGCAGCATTAGTTGGATGCAAATTTCGGGATGAACTTGCATGAGAAAGGGATAATCCATGTTTTGCCTCAGGACTTCCAAAAAACTGAGATACTCAAGAATCATGGACTCTAACCTAATCTGTTCTGGAAAATAAATTTTTTGTGTCTAAAAGAGGTTGAAGTGAGATGGCTGAACAGATGAATAAAAAATCTCACTCCTCTGTTTCCATGCAGTACTCTCACACAGATACTCCTCATCCCCTCTTCTCTCACTCCCCTGGTCCAGCAAGAACTACTCCTGCAAACTCACCCTTGTTGGATATGTCTACTCAGACTGCTAATCACTTCTCACACTTGTAAACCCCCTCCACAACTGCTTTATCAATGGCACTCCCTTTGTTCAACACAAGACCCAGAATGCACAACATCAGAGTTGCACAATCCCTCTACACGGGTGTGTATGTGTATACATACACACATGTACATTTTAAAAAGTGCTTTTACATATGCACTTATTTATATACAGAAAATAAACTCTTT
>NW_010121915.1:45903-46891 GCF_000699245.1 Pterocles gutturalis
TCTTTCCTTGAGCTTGCATAAGCATCCCTATAGCAGTGCAGAGAACCAGACAGGAGTACTAACCAGGTTAACCAGAAAAAATGTTTAAAAGGTTAGTGTGAATCTGTGGGTAATGTTCCATGCCACTTCATCCCACTGCTGTACAAACAATGGTGCCAGCATGGGGAGAAGCTGGCAACAAACAGCAAGGCTGAAGAAAAAACACAACTAGGTTTTGGTTTTTTTTTCAGTGACATGGCCAGCCTAGAGTACTAATAAATTTATGGTGTTGATTTTAATCTAGAACACCAATATCTGCATAACTGTCCCTCTTCTTGCCCCAGACTTCTCTATGACAACAGTGTTATGAAAAGTTGAAATTCTTTCAAGTGTCTTCATTTGCTTATAGTCTTCTTCCTTTTACTCACTGGCTCCATTCCTCTCCGTTTTGCTCCCAACACACCCAGCCACTGCTTGCTCTTTGATCCGTCAAGTAACGCACCACTCCATCTTGGTTTCAACTGTGATGACATGAGGCTCCCTGCACCTCTCCTGTTTCCTGTGGATATGAATAAATTGTTCCCTCGACAGTGTTAGGCCTAGGAGAGGTCCACCAGACCCCTGGAGAATCAGGCTGGTAGCCTCAACACATCCACCCACGCTCAGCATCTTAAAGCTCCAGCGGCAGTGACTGCCCTGGCTGCTGCAGATCTAATACAGATGGAGTCTTCGGGAGACGCTGCCAAAAGTGAAAAAAGTTTTAGCAGAAATATGAAAGCTTCAGATAGTTGTGGTTTTATTTTGTGGTCTTGTTTTGGTGGTGGTGTTTTTTAAAACTTAAGAGAAAAATTTACTAGCTGCCTATTTTAGAGACAACCATTAACCTCTTGCAATAAAGAAATTCCGCAGGATTTTCCCTTTGTTAAATACAATCAAAAAAATTTCTTCCCTGGCTTAACTGGAAACGGCACAACCCCCTCGAGGGAAGTTTTCCGGGCGGCTCCGCCAG
>NW_010121916.1:0-237 GCF_000699245.1 Pterocles gutturalis
ACCCCCACCAGCCTCCACCGAAACCCAGCGCTGGCCCCACGCTGTCCAGCCCAACGCTGGGAGAGCTGCTTTGGCGCTTTGGGATAAAGGGGAGATGTAGATGAGATTTTGGAAATAAATGTTTTCCTGTGTGGGGGGTGAGCAGTGGCCCAGGTTGCCCAGAGAAGCTGTGGATGCCCCATCCCTGGAGGGGGTCAAGGCCAGGCTGGGTGAGGCTTTGGGCAAGGGGGGGGGGTC
>NW_010121916.1:305-3912 GCF_000699245.1 Pterocles gutturalis
ACATGGCTTCATTCCTGCATCCCACCCGGGAGCACTTTCCCCCTCTGGCCCCACAGAAACCACCTCATGCCCGGCAGGTGCACGCACCACAACGTCAAGTTTATTGAGTCGAAGTCCCTCCACTTTCTGCACATAGAAAACACATTTAAAAAGGCCGGTGTTTTGTAAACAGTCAGGGGAGCGGTAAGGCAAACAGAGAAATGGCCACAGCACCTCTGTACCCCCCCGCCCTCAGCCAGGGGGACTGGGGGAGCCCAGACACTCCCCGAGTGACAACCAAAGACATGGGACACCGTGTCTGGTTCTGCTTCAGCTGTGGGACCTTGGGGAAAACCAGAGCCATAAAAGCCACCAGGTACCAACCCCCTCTCCATCTTGATGGGGGACAAGAACCAAAAGGCATCTTGGCATTGGCATCTGCTGAGCCTCCAGCATCTCTGCTGGGTTCTGTGAGAGGCAGCTCAGTGCTGTCCACATCCCCGAGGAGCGGTCTGCAGGGCTCAAGGGTGCTGGGGGGGGCACATTCTGCCTCATGCCAAGGGGTCCCCCAAGCCCCAGTGCCTGCACGGAGGTTGGAGGCACCTTGGGGGAGGCAGGAGGGATGTGCCTTCACAGAATCCCGCAAAACATTCACACTGTGCTTGGGGCTTTTCTTCCTCCTCCTCCAAGTGTGTCTCTCCATCTCATCCTGAGGAGCGGTGGGGAGGTCCACATCAGGAGGAGCAAAGTCAGGTTTTGCACAAAGCTGGGCTGGGCTCTCATCGCAGATACAGCAGTAGATACACATACATTCCTCCCTCCCATAGGGTTTTAGAAGCCAAACAAGGAACAAGGGAACTCAAAGACTGACCAAGAGCAGTTTGCTGTTGAGTTTTAACTCCCCCAACCGAATCTGCAGCTGGGGGAACCCAGCGAAAGCAGAAGTGAAACCATCATCCATCCAGACAGGCAACGGAGGGACAGTCCAGAGCAACACCAGCCACAGAGAGTGTAAACAACCAAGGAAACAATATAAACTGTATTAATGCTGACTGCTTTATCCCCAAAGCATCCCTTAAAACCTACATTTGGCCCAGTCCCATTCCCTGGATACCTCCTGGAAGAACAGGATTTGAAATATGGAGAAGAGCCTTGCTCTAGCATAGTGTCTCCAGAAGGTTGATGCAACCACAGCACCTTCTCTAGTGAGTGACCAAAACATTGAACCAGCATGAATCCACCCTGGGGTGGTCCTGATCCTCAAAAAACAACAAAAAAAAATCAGGCTGACGGTGACGGGTCCCACTTTGTAACAGAAAGTGCAGCTCAGGCAGAGGGAGGTGTATGAGTAAGGGCAGAAGACCGGCAAGATGAGCCATGGGAAAGCAGAGTTCAAACCAAACACTGACACAGAATAGGACTATGGGGATGTCGCCCTGTCTGATAAACACAATTACTAGTTCCCTTTATGCAAGACACACTGTCTCCCTCCAACTTAGGGAGAAGGAGGAGTTGAAGCTGTGGAGAGGAGCTCCCCCAGCCCAGGGGCACACAGCTGAGCACCGCGTGCCTTCGTAAACCCCAGCCATGACCCCCTCGGTGATGTCTCAGGTAGTGATGTCTACCCAGGGGGGCAGAAAGGGCTGGACCTGGACTCCAGGTCCCCTTGTAGTGATGCTCTGGCTTCACCAGGGAGTCAGGGCTGAAAGGACAAGCCTGACTGCCTGGTGCATTAAGACAATGAGATACAAACCACTGCAGGGCTCTTTCAGCCAAGCCCCAGGTTACAACACTCCTCTTGGATCTTCCCAGCACACCAATGGGTTTTCTCTCTGCTTCCCTTTGATCCTGGGGGAAGTCTGCATCCCCTCAGCAGCAGCGCGGTCCAGCCGGGAGAAGGAGTCAGGCTGTGAGATCCACGAAGATGGCGTTGGCAGTGGTCTGTCCGAAGATGAAGGCTCCGAGGGTGACCATGAACACCCCGTAGCTGACCTGGGCCCACCAGCTGTGTGTACAGGAGGACAGGGCATGTTTAGAGGGGACCTTCCCACCGGCATGCGCAGAAAAAAAATTCGGTTACCTGATTGCCCTGGTTTCTTGGATCTCAGAGAGCTTGGCTTGAATCAGGCAGAGCCCTGAAAGGCAGGGGAGGCAAATTAGACCCAGATGAGGACAGTCTGCTGAGGACTGAGCAGACACGCCACCAGCCAGGGAGCCACACTCCCCGTTACAGAGCAGAGAGACCAGTCACAACAGTTGGGCTGCCGGCCAACCTCACGCCACGCTTTTGTCCTTCTCTAAAGACCTGGTTCCTGCGCCCCCATCCCGCCCCCTCTCTCTTCGAGACATGAGGCCAAGAGACCTCCAGCCCCTGAGCAGCCCAGGATGCCCCACCTGGGAAGACGAAGATGAAGCAGGCGGCCAAGCCCCCGATGACAGAGATGACTTTGCCGATGTCGGGGATGAAGAGAGCCAGGAGGAGGGTCAGGAGGAACCAGCTGATGGTCTGAAGCACGCGCCTCCTCCGCTCCCGAACCACATCCTCCTCCACCGTCACCCCAGTGTAGCGGAGCCAGAGACCCTCCAAGACAGCCCTGCGGACATAGACCCAGGGCAGGGGGGTTTCCCCGCACTGCCCCTCCTGCCCACGCCAGCCCTGGCCTCCTCCCAGTGCTCACCGGCCGCAGAAGTGCAGGATGGGGTAGGATGTCAGTACGCAGAGGATGATGAAGGCTCGGGCGAGGGCAACAGGGATGTCGTTGGAGGGGTAGGACAGCAAGACATCCTGCTCCACACCGGCCCCAAAGGTCAGGAAGCCACAGACGCCTGCCGGGAAGGGAGCAGTCAGCAGGGGACAGGGACAAGCCTCCTGCGCATGTGTTTGAGGGACCGGACTTGGATGGACATGGCTCAGACGCAGAGGATGATGAAGGCTCGGGCGAGGGCAACAGGGATGTCGTTGGAGGGGTAGGACAGCAAGACATCCTGCTCCACACCGGCCCCAAAGGTCAGGAAGCCACAGACGCCTGCCGGGAAGGGAGCAGTCAGCAGGGGACAGGGACAAGCCTCCTGCGCATGTGTTTGAGGGACCGGACTTGGATGGACATGGCTCAGAGCACATCACAGGGGAGTTAGATGGGCTCCCCTCCCTTCCTGCTCTGTCCCTCTGCTCACCAGAAGGTCCCTGCCCTCCAGAACCTCCCAGATCCTCTAAGGACCATGTCACACTCACATGGGATCCCCTCACTCACCAGTGCCTGTGTAGACGAAGAGAGCGATCACCATGGCCGCCGTCACCACCGCCCCCCAGGTCTTCACCTCTGGCTGCTTCATGCTGTTAAAGACGGGCACGCTGCTCACGTGGCACTGCCGGGGACACGGAGAGAGAGCAAGGATACATGATGGGCTGAGCTGGAGTCACGTGGAGCCCCACGGGGTCTCACGTGTGCCATCCCCAGGTGTGTTGTGATATCATGATTCCCCCCAGGTTTGTCACTGGAGAAGAAAAGGGGAGGACAGGCTGCCCTGGCTGTCCCAGCTGGGCTCAAATTGATCTGTCTCCCTCCAGGGGTGGTGAGATGTCAAACTGGCTTCAGCCCTCTCGCCATGGGGAGGGTTTTCCCTGAAC
>NW_010121916.1:4056-7052 GCF_000699245.1 Pterocles gutturalis
GCGGCAGAGAACCACCCACCGGTCAGAGCAGGGCCCCCCGCGCCCCCCACCCAACGTCCCAACATGATGAGCTGGGGGTGCTCAGCAATGGGCTCACTCCTCTGCTGACCTGCCCCCCCTGCCGGTACCGTGTCCCCCCACCCAGGACGATGCCTTTGCACGGAGCAAGGTGTTCCCAGGACCTGGCACTCCCGGCACACCGGGGCCTTTCACCAAGACAGAACCAGCCAAAACTGAGGACTTAAAAAATAAAAGAATCAATGAAAAAATAAAGAAGCATCTCCTCAGGCAGTGCTGACAACTGGTCTAAACTTTGCTCTGCCCTAAAATTCCCACTGCTCACACTGGGGCTGGGACCTGTGAAGGATTTGTCCCCAGCCTTTGCAGCCCCTGCCTGGCTCCGCAGCGCTGGGATGGCACCGTGGGCACTCACCTGGTGGGGATGTCCCCAGGCACCAGCTCCTTGTCAGGCCAGATGTACTTGATGATGATGACTGCTGTGACGTACCACGTGCCAATCACGCTTAGGGAGCTGCGAGAGGGGACAGGAGACCGTCAGCGTGCTACCTCCCCACTCTGCCGAGAGTCTCTTCCCAGCCCCTCCCTGCACGGTCCAGGCCACCCCAGCCCTTCCCACCAGGGCCACCCCTGCTCTCCCTTCCCACGAGAACATGCCAGGCACTGTCCCCACTGTCCCCAGAGCAGATGGCAGTGCAATCTCACTGCACTCAGGGAGTGGCGGATGTGCCAGCAAGGGGATGGGCTGGGTTTGGGGCAGGAGAAAGAGGCGAGTGTTAAAGAAGTGACACCCCTGGGCAGCCCCAGTCCAGCTCCAGCAGCCAGGTTACACCACGGTGCTTGGTGGAGCAGGACTGGCCTGTAGACCCTCTGACCCTGGGACCCTCACTGGCTCTTCTTTCTGCTGGATGGCCAAGAGAGGGGACAATGCAGCTGAAAGTGCCTCTCCCCAGTCCTCCCGGCAAGCAGAAGGGGCGGACACACGCCCCAGAGTACAACACTGTGGCTGCACAGTGCTCAGCAGCTTCTCTGCTTCCCAGATGGGGAAACTGAGGCACAGGCAGGCAGAGGAGGAGATGTCCAACCCCATGGGGGCGAGCAGGCAGACAGAGCACTCGAATCACAGCGTTTTCACTCCTGTCACCTGGAACTGGACTTCAGTGGGTGCTGGCTGGAGCAGCGCAGCCCCCAGCTCCAGAGGGCTCTCCCCACCCACCTGGCATATTTTTGGAAGCCAATCTCCTTGGGGATGGAGAGGGGCAGGATGAAGAGGAAGGCGGTGATGCTGATGGTGAACCTGCGGTCTGTGTACCAGTGGCTGCTCCCAGCTTCCTCAGGCTCCGTCACCAGAGCAGCAATGACTGTGGGGACAGTGGGGTGGTCAGGTTGTCCCCTTCCAGCCGAAGGGACAGCGACTTGTGATTTTTTTCCCCATGGGACACACTTACTCTTGTCCTCCTGGTCTCCGATGATGATGAGGAAAGCGATGCAGGTGCCAAAGGTGTAGACAGCGATGGCCACCTCGCACAGCACGCCGGGCACCTTCCCGCAGACGGCCCACACCACCTCCTGGTAGGTCCGCTCATTGCTGGCCTGCGAGCAGTACGCCAGGATCACCAGGCCTCCAATGATGAAGATCAACATGCACTGGGGTGAAGAAGAGACATGGAGGGGACACTGAGGCAACAGCGTGATGAGATCCCCAGAGCCAGCCTGGGCAGCCACCCCCGAGCACACCGAGCATCTCTGGTGCACCTCAGCCAACGTGGCTTCTTCCAGGAGCCAGGTCCTCCCCAAGCCCCTTCGAGGGCTCAACACGTTCCCACCCAGGGTGGGACAGGGGACTGTCCTTTTCCCACCCTCTCACCATCTGCAGTGCAATGCCCGCAGCCACGCCACCAGCCATGCTGAAGGCAGCGGGGAAGTTCAGCAGCCCGGCCCCAAGGGCAGCATTGACCACGATGAAGATGGCTCCCAACGCTGACGTGGCCCCCAGACCGTTGCCTTGGCTCTCTCCGCTCTTGGGCACCGTTTCCACGCTGGGGCTCTGCAGGAGTCTGGCCCGTTCCCCAGCGTCAGCGCTCCACTCCCAATCCTTGTAGTCGCTGTTGAGGCTCCTGGTGCCCTGAGCCATCGTCCCTCCTAGGGTGGCACACGCCACCCCCCACGTCCCACTAGCACTCCCGCAGTGGGCTCAGCCGGCCGCCTCGAGGAGGGTCCTCTGCCAGTGCTGGCTCCATTGGGCAGGGAAGGCGGCAAGCAGGCAGGCTGGGACTCTGTCAGCGTGGTGGCCAGGCACTTCCCTGCTCCTAGAAGGGGACAGAGAAGGACACAGTAAGTGTTAGGGTACGTTAACAAGGGACAACCCAGGCATCAGACAGGGGCAGAAAGGAAGTGGGTTCCCTGAGTCTCAGCTTGGGGGTCGCAGCACTTGGGTGTCCTCATGCCAGCAGAGATATGGCAGAACTCACTCCTCATCCCCTAAATCCAGGGTGAGGACGCCACTGCCATCGGACGGGGGACAGAGCCCTGGCCGCAGGGTGGGGAGCTGCAGCCTCACACACCACTCGCCTTCCTGCGGGCAGGAGACCCAGCATCACGGCTCGCTTCCTGGTTTCCAACCCCAACTCCTGCCAGCTCTGCAAGAACCGCCGTGCACATGCTCTGGGTAAAGGTCAGGGCGGGGATCAACGGGAACGACTTGTGCCTGCAGCAGAAACACCGAGTCACCGGGAAAAGCAGGACTGGGCCCTTCCAGGGCAGCCCCAGGGTGACCACCAGCACGAGAGCAGCTCGTGTCTCGTCAGCTTTTGCCCCTGAAGACCCAGCACCACAGCCCGCGGGGGTTGGACGGCCCCGACCTCACCCCAGAGCCTCGCTGAGCTGAAGGAGATGAACCCTCACAACCTGGCAGGGCTTTGCAGGGACCTGCACAGCCAAGGAAAATCTATTTTCAAGGGAAATATCTTTTTTTTTTT
>NW_010121917.1:0-13206 GCF_000699245.1 Pterocles gutturalis
GCAGCGCTGCCAGCGGCGTTCCCCCCGCCTGGGCTGCGCTTTGTTTCAAGGAGAAGTAAAATCCCCCCTCGATCAAACGGCCCCCGCTGACAGCCTCTCTGTCTAGCGGGTAATAACGCGCGGGGAACACTGCGGCGCTTGGCTGCTAAAAAAATAAATTATTCGGCGTTGCTCGGTTCTGCGCGGCTCGCCGGTCCCACGCAAAATTAGAGCTAAACAAACAAGCATTTTCCCGACTATTTTTAAAAATTATTATTATTTATTTGTTTTACAAGGACGGTTACGGTGTAAAATATAACTCGGCTTTCTAATGAAAAAGGCTGGTGCGTTTTATTTGTTCCTGTTTACGGTTCGAGATTTCATCTGCACAATTGCATTGTATTTCTCGCTTCAAATAAACCGCTTTGAAACCGTCTTCCTTTAATTAATTTAATGTATTTTCTCCGTGCAGCTGGCAGCGTTAGGTGTCTATGAAATTGTCATTTTTCATTAGGATTGTTTAGAAAGCGAACAAGAAAACAAACAGACTCCTCTTCCACATAGGTTCGTTCCCCTTCCTCCCCGCGCACCGCTCCCGAGACACTTTGGAAAGAGCAGAAAATGCTGTTTTTAACCGAAGTCAAATCGAGGAGAATCTGTATTACAACATCAAAGTGAATGGAGACGTTACAAAATTGGTGGAGTTACACCACCATCTGTCGTTAAGCTTCGGGACTACAAAAGTTCAGACGCATAATAAATCTTAATGAAAGCTAGCAACTTTCTTTTTTCGCCTAGAAATCTTGCTCCCGTGACAGAGTGGGTTTCCCGGCTCATTCTTACACCTGATGGCCACAAGCAATGTACAGGCACCCACACTTCACACAGCACTTCTTGGCCTCAGGAGGTTACATTCATAAAAAACAAAAGCAAAGATTAAATACCCCCCACACACACACAAACCGAACACAACAAAACCAGAAAAGAAAAGAAAAAAAAAAAAAAAAACAGATATCTTATCTCTCCAGTTTTAGGATTCAATTTATTCCATTTTGCATACCTATCCTTCTGCTGTGATGCATACTGAAAAGGAACATATAGAAAACACACCTTGGAGTAATACCTGTGAAGAATCTGTGATGTCCTGATGCAACCCCTGATTACTCTTAAAATTTCAAGAGCTGTAAACAAATCCTTAGCAGAAGCATAAAATGATTTTATATTCCCCTATATAAACATGATACCTGCTTTGTGAGATTGTCCATGTGAGAGCTCCTATCAGACTTCAATTATTCTAAATTCTTCAGTTAAATAGCTTGCAAATGCCCATTTGCCATAGTTACCAAAGAACCACAAAGGAAGATCCTTTGGGATTTTCTAGGTACTGCTGTTCCCTGTGTTTTAGAGGCCAATTGCTACTCAGAATGAGGAACATGGAGGCAGGGATTCTCCCAGAACCCTGCCATGAGAACCACCAAGTTTATCATTATTTTGTCCCAGTTCCTATTTTAAGGCAGGTGTGGTTTAGTAAGTATTGATCCAAACGGGTTGCTATATGGAGTGCTTATCATTAAAAGTCAACTTTCAGGTTGTTTCTCTTCCACTGTGGAATTTCACGGCTTTTTTGGCTGTCTTCAGCCTGACATTTTGCAAGTGCTCACAGTCCTTATACTGTAATTAGCACTAGGCATTTCCCAGAACTGCTGTGAGGTGAAGATGGCAGTTTAACATGCTCATACAACTCCTGTTTCCCAATCTTCTTCGTCCTCCCTGAGAAAGTCAGTTTCCTATATCCTACCAGTAGCTGTTGATATTCAGAAGTTTCCACTTTTAGCTTGTTGACATGTCAAAAGAAACTCATTTCCTCTGAAGCTATATGTCAGCTTTCCAGGCTGTCTTATATAATGTTGGATTGTCCTGCAAGCAATAAACACTTTCAGTATTCCTTTGTCTAATGTGTTATTTTCATGTTATTCTGGAAAAAAACCCCTAAATTATCTACCTTCTCTATAGTCAACTCAGCTCTTATAACCAACTAAGGTCTCTGAATCAATATTAAAAGCTAAGGTTTCTGAATTGGTGAGAAAGGTGTTTAACATTGATCTGATTTAAATAAATCCCGTGACACTTTCTCTGCTTTGAGAAATAGCTAGGCCATTACAGTCAATTACTGATTTAGGAACGTTTGGTAAAAAAAAACTTGTGTCCAAAAATTTGCTGATAATTTCAGAGTCTGAACTGCATACAGTTGTATATATGTTTGAGTGTAATTTCATTTTTAAGTTCTTCAATAGACATTATAGCAGCAACCAAACTAAAAAAAAAAAAAATAAAAAAAAAAATTGGGTAATTAAGAGTTGCTGGAGAAAAGAAAAAGAAAGCATGGTGCTCAAAGCTGTCTTGTTAGAGTTGGAACGAACACTGCCCTGAACAGTACTGACCGAAACAGACGGATTACACTGTGCCAGTCTAATTTCTTTGAACAGAAAAAAAAAAGCTGTGCAAACCTTCAACTTGATTTCTGTATTGGAAAAACATGGCAGAATTTTTGACATTATATTTGGCATTTATATATAAAGATGAGGTATAGATCTGTCTGGATTCTTTTCCTATTTTGTGTGACCAGGTTTGGAGAAATATGCCATGCTGACATTATGGGTCCTGGTCCCCAACCATTAGTTGCATATATGAAAGTCTGGTTTAGCCAAAGGTGCAGAAAGTTTTAAGACAGCTAAGCCTTTTGGTGAGTTCTCAAAGTATAATGCAGGGAGCGGTATCACAAACATACATAAACAAGTAGCTGTGTGAGTCCCATGAACAGCTCATAACTTCTGGAAAGTTTGAGATCTGACTTGTAAGGTGGTGCTAAAGTTTAGGCACCTAAATCTAAGACAGTCATGTTCCAAACCCTTGTTTAGCTCCCAAGGAGTTAAAATTGATAAGGTGCCAGTAAAATTCCTTGGGCTCCTAGGATGGCACTTGTGAAAATACTCAAAATAATAACTGTCACATTCAGTCTGAAAAGCTTGGTGATTTTCCTCAGCCTAACCAGTCTCTTAAAACTAGGCATCCTCTGTGCAGCTGAGCATTAAACTGTAATTAGGTAAAATATGCCCCCTCAGTCCTTAGAGCAGCAACTGACCCAAGCTTCCTCATTCCTCTGTAAGCATCCAACCCTGGGGGCTGCTTGCCCACACTTCTTCCACTACTCCAGCCACTCTTCTACCCCTGTTCTGCAAAGTGACACTGCGGCCCCGTTCCAGACCGATCAAGACCAAATGCTGAGGTCGTGATCCTGGGAGGCAACTGATGGCTGAGACCCAAGGAGGGTCTAGAAGCCAATTCAAATAGCGTAATAATTTAGTTACTGTCTTTAAAAAAAAAAAAAAAAAAAAAAAAGACATTGCAGCAGCTCTCCTTTGATGTCATATTTCAAACCACGAGTGAGTTTCATGAAACAGACCTTATAAACACCATCACCAAAAGAAGGGTCAGGGCTCCGAATGGCAAAATAGCAGGGCATGGCAACCCCAAGAAAGGCAGCAGTTAAGGCAATGTCTCTCCAGCCCTCTTGCTGCAATTGCCTTGAGTGACTCAGAACACTGACCACTGTGAATTTCACTCTGCGGTTCCCAAATACCTTGCTCTGAGGTGCAGGCAGCCCAGATAGGGGCTTGCATTTAAGAACCAGGTAAGTCAAAAAGCAGGCTCAGGAGTGAAAATGTAGTCATGACTATAAAACAACGAGTCTTCACAAGTTCCACCAAGGTCTGAAGTCCAACCATTCCTCTTTTATCTTGTGCTCATTCATTTGAATTTTTCTCCTTGATTTTCTCAGAGCAAAACATAAGACAGGGACTTGCAGAAATTTTTCATTAAGGCTGACAGAAATCTTCCCGACAGGCAGATTTTTCTCTTTTATTTGTTCTGTTACTTCCACTCTCCTCTTCCAGCTGTAGTACTTTCTCGTCTCTCAGGAGAAGGTTGTGTAGCAGCATCTGTACTATCAGGGTAGTGAGGCACTGGAACAGGTTGCCCAGGGAAGCTGTGGATGCCCCATCCCTGGAGGTGTTCGAGGCCAGGCTGGATGAGGCTTTGAGCAACCTGGTCTAGTGTTGATGGCAGGGGGTTTGGAACTAGATGATCTTTAAAGTCCCTTCCAACCCAAACCATTCTGTGATTCTACGATTCTATGATTCTGTGATCTCTGCCACAAACTGTGCTCCAATGGGAAACGTTACCTCCAGATGAACTGCTCCAGCCTCACTCAGAACAAATAAGGTGCCTGGGTTGGTAGACGAGTAGTAGACGAGTGGGCTTCTTGTGGTAAGGCTGCATGAGGCCTCTGATAGACTTGCCTCATTAAGTCTTCACAGGGCACACATGAGTTGCCCATGAATTGTGTTTTTTTCTCTCAGAACAGAAATTAATCTGCCACAACCTGAGTTTTGTGGAGGGAATGAACAAGGTTCTGCTTCACAGAAGAAAATGGGATTGATACTGTTCTCTTCCAGCCCCAAATGTAGTTTTTGACACTGGTGTTAAACTATGACTAAACTAAACACCAAAAGAGCACATAGTTATTTTCTAGCTCTTTCTTCTTAAGCTAAAAATGCTTACGTTTAGGGAAATATATTTAGTAACCAAACAACAATTACAGCTGTATCTGGACAATGCTTTCCATTGGTACCACAGACACAAGGACCACATTAGAGATGCAAAATTGTATTCCACTTCATGACGTTTACACATCTGTAACAACATTCCAGGCATTTTGTCAGTATTTAGGGTTAGGGGATGGAGCTGTCTTTTTAGAAACCATTTCTGTGTCATAGACACAAATTAACATGTATTAAGTAGTCATCTTTCCGCCCACAAGCACTTGTGTAGAATTCATGGGTTTGGGAAGTAAATTGAAAGCAGACCGTGGATGTTAACAATATGGTTAGATACAGGAGTTTTTCGCTCATCAAATACTAAATAAACAAGCCCCTTTCTTAGCTTTATTTAAGAGGACTGCAGGGGTGCAACCTCAGAATATGTATTTTTAAGGCAATAGAGATAGTGCCTTGTAGATGTGAATTAGAGAGCTCTGTGATACAGGAGCAGCAAAGTAACTTGTTTTCCAAATTTGTACAAAAAGATAATAAAATAAATGACAAAATACTATTTGCTTCCTGAGCATGCCACTTGTCACTTTCCTTCAACAGCAAAACCTTTTTTTTTTAAATTTTTTTTTTTTAATTGCTACAGCTACGTAGCCAGTACAGCTAGGAGGAGAATCAGAGAAATCTAGGATCATGCACCATCAACACAAATGGATATCGTAGCACTGCACTTTAGTCTGTCAGTTATTTTACTCATTGTGCAAGAAGCAAAGCAGTAGGCAAGGATAAGTGACTCAGAAAAACAGTACTTTTTAGAACAAACAATTTGTAAAGAAAATAAGTAGTACCCGTAGCCTTGGACATTTGTATGAAGGCAAGCAGTTTAACAATTTTATACACAGTCATTAAAGAAAATGAATTTTTAAAGAAATTATTTTTATTTACACAGTCTAATTTTTTGGTGATAGACATAATTTTGTTTCATGGTAGCAAACTGCAACTACACCTTTTAGTAATTCGCAGTTCCTGATTGCAGTTGAAGGCTGGAACCAAGCTAGCTCCTGTGGCCCGTGTTCCCAAGGATGAGGCTCCAGCTGAAGTTTAATCTAATATTTGGAAAGTGTGTTCCAGAGTGCTTGAACCATAGGCACCTTCCTACCTCAGTCCAACCATTCAGGAATTTTGTGTGCATTTGCTGGAGTGCTTTGTTCCTAAAACTTGTCAGCAAGCATCTTAGCCATAGGAGAGAGGTTAACATATTCTCATCAAGGGAACGATTCTCCCATCAATGAGTGTCCTTTATGTGTCAGACTTCTAAAATAAGTCACCAGTTTAGGAACTAAAACAAGCGACCAGTGCATGCTAAAGAAGTCAGCACCTTTTAAATAAAACAGATTATCAAAGAGTACAGCTGGATCTTGAAAATTTGGTCTTTACAAGTACTTAAATGGATGCTGACTTATTAAAAATCTCTTCCAGTTAGAGGTGCTGCACACATACAATTCTGGCATTCTTCTTTATGGAATATCTAACACTGCAGCATCATGATGCACTATGTGGATGCACAGAAGCCCATTCTTTTGGACCAAATCCAAATCTGTGTGGAAAAAGGGAAAAGCAGTAAGTGCCCATTTGAAGAATTACCTGTACTGCTGATATGTCTGCATACTTCTTACAGTAATTTATTGAATTTAATATAACAGGTGAACTGGTGCTACTTGCTGTAATAAAGGTTTAAGAGGGATTATTCTAGGAGATCATCTGCTAGTTTATTCATGGATTTTAATGGGGGCTGGTCTGGGCCTAATATATGCATTACCTGAAAGCTTACCTGACACAAGCATTACTTAAAATCTACAGAAAGATTACTGGTTTCACCATGACTATGACCAGCTAACTACAAAGTATATGGAGACAAAAAAAAAATAAATATAAAGGTCCTTAATAAATAAGAACAATAAATCAGCAAGGTACCTCTTGTATTCTTTATACTGATAAGAAATTCAATTCATGTTATAGCAGTCTCTGTAGCAATGGAGGGAGAAAGATTGTGTTGAAATGAGGAAGTTCAATGCAAGCTTAGAAACATGGGATTTAACACTGCAATTTCTAAAAAAATGCAATAGAATTTAAAGGGAGGATTGCTCTTACCAGCAATAATTTTCTAACTCAGGGAGTTGCATCCACCTCAAGATGGAATTAGGGGATGGTGTCATATAAGGAAAAGGCGATTGTCGAATTAAAAATTACGAAGATAATGCAGGAATGATTTGATCACAGCACATGATGGATAAACAGTTTTCAGTTTCAGAGCAACAAAAGAGGACAAGAAGCAGCAGCTACAAATACGACAGATTTTAAAATAAATAGGCATAGATAATTGATATTCAAGAGTGGGATGAGTTTTTTGCTTTACCATTAATATAGATTTCCAATAAATCTGTAAAAACAAAAGAAGTTCCCAAAGAATGGGAGAATGCAAAAGCTCTAACTGTATTTCTAAGTGGTAAACAGGACAGCATGGATAAACTTGTCAATCTGATATCAGTCCCGAACAATGAATGAAATACATGCTAAAATGATACATGGGAAAAAGGAATGCAAAATGTGCACAGGATATTTGCTGGGAGGGGCTCAGGGTGAGACAAAGGGCCTGTGCTGGAAAAAAACAGCACTTGTAAAAACCCACAGGGATCACCACAGATAATCAACCAAACAAAATCCTTGCCCAGGCCTGAGTGCAAGGCTGTGATCAAAAGGAATGTATGTATGCTCACAGTTCCAGAAAGACGATTAAGACTCAGAAAAGGCCAATGGAAGAGTAACAAGAATTCAAACAAATTTAAAAACCTGTATGACAATATCTACAAATCAGTATGTTTTGATAATAGAGGGGTCTCCTCTGTAGCAGACAATGTATAAATGAGATTGCAAAGGATGGCATCTGCAGTGAGACAAAATCAGACTAGAGCTCAAAGGAACATTTTTACCAGTAAGACTGTTCTGGACAGTAAGACCATTCTGGAATAATTTCTTACATGCTGTCAGAGGTTCCCCATCACAATCAATTTTTAAAGCAAGTGTGGCTATTTTCCTATGAATATAATATTATTAAAATAAAAAGTAAGTCAGGAAAATTTTGTAGCCTGGATAGTGTAGAAGTTAAGGCTCCATGATCACAATAGCCAGGTTTGTCTTTTTAATCTGTGAGCAGTGTTGACGTTACAATTGTCACCACCAGGTATTTAACACTCCGTGAAGATAAATGGGACCAGCCATACCATTCCTTAAGGCTGCTGTTTCAGGCAGTTTAAAAATTCAGGAACACTGCTGTATTGGAAGATGTATTCATAAACAGAAAGGAAATATTACTAAAGAAAATGTCTTATTAATATTTAAGATTTCAATAGCAGGTAACAGTTGCAATTTGAGGACTCTGTTCTACCATGCACTGTAAAAGATCAGTTAGGTTACACTGGACCTTGCAACACTTTTAAGTCAACAGTAATTTGTAGCCAGGGAACAGACATAGCCGTAGCTGTTGAGGTACGCATCCTATTACTCTGAAATGCTGTTCCACTCATTCATGCAGCATGCATCCCTTTATTATAGCACAGAAAAATTCTGGGTTCAAAGCTTAGCTGGATTCTGTCTTGTAACTATTTTTGATTTTTTATTAATGTGCTGAAGCGAGTGTAAAAGCACAAGTATGAAAGTACTGACAGCACATTTGCAAGTATTTTGTGGTTTGTTTTGTTAAACAATAGTCTAAGATGTAAAATTTACAGTGTTTGGTAGTTCACAAAATATGTGTGTAGCAGTAGTACTGTTGTTCCTGTATTTAACTTCTCTGTAACATCGCACATCAGAGGAGAATTTTACAATGAAACAAAGTATCTAGCCTCTCCAGTAAAACAAGGGATGTTCCTCACAAACTAGAACGATGAGTATTAAAGAAATGTACATTTTTCTTTTTTTTTTCATCTTATCAATTTTGACTGAAGACTTGAGTACTGGGTGCAAAAATCTCTGTTTGAACTAGCCTGAGCAATCTCTGTATTTGTTTTCTTAATTGCTTTTCACTGTCTTGTCCAAGGAACACTTCGCAAGGCATAGCTGCATGGGCTATGATGTAATGAGATCTTGTTAGCTAAGCAAGACCAGACCTCAAGCTTAAGCAAAATAAATTCGGATAGACTCTCTGCCCCTTGACCCAGCTGTTTTGCGGTCTTTGAACAGTAAAGAAACTTGGAATCTGGTCACAGATGCCAGTGTAAAAATTCCCCTGGCTGAAGGGAACTGTCAAACGGTGTGAAACCAGAGGAGCTGGTTCCCATTGCTTTCTGTCTTGTCCAAAAAAGCATGTTAAGCAAAAGAAAGGATGAGAAATTCAGAGGGAAGATGAACTGTATCTTTATTGTGATGATTTCTGGCCAGCATATGGTCCCTCAGGGACCAAAGCCAGCTTCATAAATTAGAACCATATAGAGTTCACAAACTTATTTTATGTTGTAACTTCAGCTAAGGAGCAAAGCAAGACAGGACAGGGCAGGCTGAGAAAGAAGAAGATGTAAGTAGTTATGACAGGCCCTCCAACATTTCCTCGGAGCACATTTTTAAAGAGGAGCAAATATGTCCTTCTGTAAAGCTTTGTGCAAAATGAGCACTGTTTGTCCCCAAAAGCTACAATAATAAATATATTTACAGATATACAATAGGTATATATACAATCTACATATACACAAATACACATATATACAATAATACATACATATAATAAATATCTCAATAACACAGACAAAAATATGGATTACAAAATAGAAGTAAACAAGCACATATCATGTATGTAGTGTTGCTAATAAGAAGTACAATTAACTTACAGTTTTCTACCCACTGAAGATTTCTCTTTCTTCTCATACTTATTGTTTTTCATTAGCAAATTGTTATTTGAGAGCAGATAGAGGGAGAGTAAGTCAGTGAAATCTGGAGATTATCTCAAGTCTTGCCTTAAAGATGGCAATGGGTATACCTATTCCTCCTGTAAAATCTGTAATTCTATGTTGGACTTGCTTAAATAGCATATTTGGCTAAGTATTTTCCTTTCAACCAAACCCTATAGCTTAGGGCTCTTTTTTTTTTCTTTTTTTTTTCTTTTTTTTTTTTTAACAGAACTGTAAATTTTAGAGTTACTTTTCAATTAAAACTCATCACATTATGAATTTCTTTGGATGAGAGGTGAGAAAGGATGTTCTAACAAATAGTGCAATTCAGGAGGACTGGTGTTTGCTCTGGCACTGATGTTATGTAGACCACTTTGCTAAAAGATAGTTTGAGGATATTTAACTGGAATTTTTAGGATTGCAAAGATAATTTAAAACTATTTAATCGAGTCTTTTTATATGCTCTCATAATACATGTATTAATACTGTATCAGTGACAGGTTAATGTAGAACAAAGGGAACACAATTCATCTTCAGACAACAAGTTCTTGAACTGTGGCATTCAATACCAAAAGATGGTGTTAAGTGCCTTTATTTTGAAAGGTCTGGATAGTTTCTGATCAATAGCACCTTCCTTGATTATCTCTGTGGGATTCAGAAATGCATCTTACCAAGTTATGACTGAGAATTATACTATTCTCGTGGGTATGTGCTTTGAAAGACTCTTCCTCCATCAGCTGAAACTTAAGGCATTGGCCATTGCCCCATCTGGGTCACCAGAGCTGGGCAATCAATGCCCATGTTCGAAAACCAAACAGCGACTGGAGGAACGGTCAGCGCAGAGGGTCACCACCAACACCAAGTAACCAAATCACTTGCAAACAGTTCTGAACTTACTCTGGCAAATATATTTAACATAACTAAAAATCTAAGAACTAGCATTTCATCTTGTAGTTAGAGAGTGGATCCTCAGTTCTGGGAAGCAAAGTTTCTCAAAAAGAGTTGGGGATCACAGTTCATAGTCATCTGGGTATAATTTCCCAATGTGACACAGTGCACAAGATGTCTAATATGAGCTTAATAAATAGGCATCAGAGGAATAATGAATGAAGATAGGTGTCGAGAGTTATTACACTGTTGTTGTATTTAGCACTGATGAAATCATTACTGGAATATTTTGTCCAGTTCTGGGGTCCATGGTTCAGGAATATTGTTGAAGAAGTTCAGCGAAGAGTCACAAGCATGACTTGGGGACTGTTAATCATGCTTCAGGGTAAAAGACTCAAAGAACTCAGTCTGCTTAGTTTATCAGTTGAGAATACTGAAGATTGATTTGGACCTGACCTCTGAACTGTTACCATGGGGAATTATACAGGTTTGACTATAGACTCTTAAATCTAGCAAATACATGAAATTAACAATAATATAAGGAGGTAAAATAGTAGGAAAAGCTCGACAAATTAATGCTAGAAATCAGGATGCATATTTTTGCCAGCTGGAGTGTGCAACTTCCTAAAATCTGCGGCAGATTCCTTCTCAACAGCAATCTTCAACTGTTTTTCTAAAAGACAGTTTGTAATGCAAACAAGAATTAATGCAGGCAGCTCTAACAGCTTGGTCTCTACAATAGTACTTCTGGTTTTATAATCTACAAAACTATGAAAAGACCAGGCTGAAATACTGAGGTTTGGGACCTTGCAACCATCAAAACAGAGGCCTCCAAATGCATCAGTACAAAACCTGTGAGTCTAAGGAATGAAGAGTCGTCATTGGTAGCATATCTTTCTCTGAACAAGGCTTTTAGGAGATGCTACTGTATTTAAAAAAAAAAAACCAAAACCAAACCAAAACAAAACAAAAAAAACCCCAAAAAACACCAAAAAACCAACCAAAAAACAAACAAACAAAAAAACCTCCAGAGAAACTGTAGGTTTCCAACCATTGAAAGTTGTGTACAAACATTAAAGTAGTTTGCTAAATGGAGACTAGTGTATAAAGCACTAATAACTACATAAGTAAAACTTGGCACTTTCAGCAAAAAAACTCATAGACAACACTCAGAAATCCTGTGAAGTTAGTAACTGTTATTATTTGCATTATATAGAGGACAAATTGAGAGACAGAGAGTGCCCAAGATCAGAGAGGAATCCTGGGACTTGTCTGGAAAAAAAAAAAAAAAAAGCCTTCTGAGAGGTATTCCTGTGCTTTAACCAACTTTTTTTTTTTTTTTTTTAACAGGCATGTTGCGCAGATCCTGGCAGGTGACATTCCTGTTCTTCTGTCAGTATTGATCCAATTCTCTGTCCAGTGCCAGAAGACACTCTGATGCTGAAAGTGCCATCTCTTTCCAATGACATAGAGAAAGTAAAATCCTGAGCACTTGCTCTGTGACTTATTGCACTCACATAAAGAAGAGATTATATTGATTTTGGTGTCTTGTCAAAATTCCAACTTGGGTAATTAGTTTATTCTTACCTAAACTTGTTGAATTTCCGTATTGATGATACTTTTCATATGCCTCCCTGGAGAAAAAAATACCTGTATTATTACAACAGAAAAATTTGCAGTATTAAATGAAGCAAACTGAAGAGCAATATAACATGTCTGCCACTTTATAAGATTTTTGTAAAGGACTCTGCAGGAAAACCGATTAGTGGTGCAGCACTGCTTTGAAAAGGGTATAAATAAAACTAAATTTTAAAATGAAACTTTAATGCAAAACTGTCCTGTGCCCAAATCTAAAATAGATATTTTTTATCCCCTTTTTTAAGAAAATTTAGGAATTGCCTTCATTATATCAAATGTCCATTTTTATGGATGTGTTATGAGTGGAAGACAGGATGCAAATTTAAGAATAAATGGTGAAAATGACACATATTAAGCAACAATCAGCTTGCTGGACTTACAGCAGCAAAAAAAGAAATGGACTTCTAGCAAGAAAAAATCCAAGTCCCATCTATTACTAGCATTGAACAAAATCAACATAAAATGAACCAACATTATTTTGGTCTTTGATCTCTTGGATGCTTTATGACAGAGGTAATAAATCACATAACTATTATCTGATATAAAGACAGCTTGAATTAACCTCTTACATTCCTAAGGCAATGAGAGCCCTCATCGCAAGTCAAAATCTGCTTGTGTGGAATAAGTAACCTTACTGAGGGAAATGAATCCCTTCCCTCCCATTTTAGTCTTATTGCGACTTTTGAAAACTTTTTAGTGGTTCAGAGGTGGAAATTAGCATACTGAAATTCATCTGATCAGGGACATTTCCTGTTTTTTTGGGGAAGCTGTGGTTACAATTTGTAAATCACATAATCACTTGGGTTCTGGCTTCTTTTAATTGTAGACTTACTCCTTCCTTTTGCTCCTCTTCATCAGTGGAGGTCAACTCAAGATGCCTCTATGTTTTGGCTGCTGAGATACAGGAAAATTTGGAATGCCTTTACTTCTGACATTTCATTCCTGCCGTTGATATGAAACAGCCTACATTTGATGAGCTTCAGAAAGCACAGCAGAGAATAGTACACACTTGGATTTTCTTTTTTCCAACAGGCAATACTGAATAACACTGGGCTTTGTTTTTTTACCTCCTTGAATAGAAAATTTCCAGGAATACCAGTGCTGCTTTTTTAAAAAACATTTTTAAATTTTTTACTGTAAATTGGCCAGCAGGA
>NW_010121917.1:13237-15144 GCF_000699245.1 Pterocles gutturalis
CATCATGATTACAACACCTTATTTTTATGTATACAGCAGACAATCATTTGCAGCAGGCAGCATACATATATATTGTGAAAAACAGCCACACAATAGAAGTTCTTTCACAAAAGAAATGTACTTTTTCAAAAGACTGATGTACCTGGAATACTGTATAACAAAAATGTAGCAGTTAGACTAATAACATCAGAACCAGGTCACACAGAACCGTGACCAATAATTCAGCATTTCAAGTACAAGAACAAGAAAAGAAGACAATACATAAGCTTCAGAATGAAAAACATAACAGAAAAAACAGAGAAGATTCTTTTACTGGCAACACTTGGAGCTGAAAGGGAGATGGGCAGAATTTCATGCACATCGTCACAAGAAGGGCGCTGGATTAGGTAGCCCATAAGATGAGCTGTGCTTGAAAGCCAGTTTCGTACTGCTTCTGCCCAGCCAAATGGCAGGCCCTCTTTTCAGGCAGCTCTTGCACTGGTTTCCCCACCACTAAAATAAAAAGCTAAAAATAAACACAAATTTGAGAATCAGGTGTTTTTTCTAGTTGCACACAACTTCCACTCTGATCAGAGTCTTTATGAAAGATTTAACCACTGTTACTAGGATCCACTTTTTACTCCACATTTCAGTATGCCTTAATGGTGCAGCATTATTAGTTCTTTGCTTCTTCAAATTTTGGACTTGCAGTGAGAAAGATGACTGTTCAAATTTCTGAGTACTTGGCCAGAATTACATACTGATACTCTATTAGATACTCCCATCATGGAAACAATCAGCTCTATGGGCTTGGGTCCATCTGAATGCTACAAACTAGACCCAGGGCTCAAGATCGTATATAAGCTGTGCAAGGTGAGGTGCCACATGGAGTCTCGAGCTAGCATGGCAGCACAGGTGTAACCAGAAGTTGAGGTGCTGTGCAGTCAGGGCCACACTGAAAGACCCCTTCTCTTTTCTGCAAGTGCTGTATTTGTTGTTGCCTTGGCCTTTGCAGGGGATTTATAAGATCTGGGGAAGGTTCCTTTTGCCCTTTTGTCCTGCAGACATGTGCAAAAGATAGGGCCAGACCCATCCAGTTCAGGAAACATCCAGACTACAAGGCACTGAGTGGGAATAATACATCTGATATAACATGTCTAGTGTATGTGCAAACTGAGACTTGGGCAACTGAGCAAGCCCAGTTCGACATTTTGATAACTGAGATACCAAAAAGTTTGGAGATTTTCCATTATATTGAAAATTTAGTTTCAGTGACTTAGACACATAGTTCTGACATTTGGATTGCCATCACTACTTCATGAATCAGTGTTCCTTCTTCATAACAAAGGAAGGGAAATACAATGTACAGCATGGCATAGAATCAGGCATCAATCTCATACAGAGCTATGAAATTATGAATGAAATTATATAATTGAATTATATATATATTATTATAGAATTCAATTATATAAAGACAAGCTATGCAAATTATGCTATATTAAATAGGTTATTATAACCAGTTATTATAACCATATTATAACTCACAAAGAGAGTTAAATTCTTTAGCAGGAGGGGAAAAAAAGAAGAGACTTCTGAAAAATCCTACCATCAGTATTGCCTAGACAAGACTTATCTTTCTTTTGAGCTAAATTCACATTTGATATACCAGTATAAATTAGGGTGAAATCATAGAATCATTGAATGGTTTGGGTTGAAAGGGACCTTAGAGGTCATCTGGTTCCAACCCCTCTGCTTGGTCAGGGACACCTTCCACTAGACCAGGTTGCTCAAAGCCTCACCCAGCCTGGCCTTGAACACCTCCAGGGATGAGGCATCCACAGCTTCTCTGGGCAACCTGTTCCAGTGCCTCACCACACTCATAGTAAAAAATTTTTTCCTAATTGGGTCTGTCTGAGCTGGAGTCAGTA
>NW_010121918.1:0-8301 GCF_000699245.1 Pterocles gutturalis
GGCGGCGGGGCTACGCGCCGGTGCTGTACTTGCAGTCCCACTGCGACGTCCCCTCGGACCGGGACCGCTACGTGCGGGAGCTCATGAAGTACATCCAGGTAGTGGAGGGCGCGGGAAGCGGGGGTGTTGCTGTGGGAGCTGGCTGCCTGGCAGCACCTCTCCAGCGGCTGGGTTTTATGGGGGTGGTTTGTGCTTGTTTTTAGCCAAGACACGAATCACAGCGGGATGCATGCCGACTACAAGCTGGACAGAAAAACTAGTTGCATTCCTTCCCAAAGCATGGTCTAGACTACTCGGCAGTAGGTAGGCCTGGTGGTAGCTGTTAGTCGTGGAGTTGTGCAGACTCGGGGTAGTCGCAAGTTGGGGTGAGCCTGAGTAAGCTAGGTCTTGGGGACCAAGTGCTAGAAGTTGCTGAAATCTCTGGACCTTTAAGTCAGGGTACAGGAAAGCTGTCCATTGACAAGCTTTGCTCTCGTTTGAAAGTATGGCCGTACAATAAAAAGACTGGTTGCTGTGTTTTGAGAATCTGCTGCTTATCTGCATCGTGGTAGGAGCATGTTCTTTCTGTGGTGGTTCGTACTGCTGCGGCACAGCTGATGGAGAGTGGCTTTATAAGCTGAAATAATGTTTCTTTCAAGCAGAAAAGAAGTTTAGTACTTTTTTTTCCTTAAAAATTCTTAAGGACAGTAGATTAGAAAAAAAAAAAGTGGTTTTAGTCTTTATCTGAAATGTCTTTTTCCTAGTCATTTCTGCTGTTTCTGTTGGTGCAGATTAATTTATTGTGCAAGTTTATAATGGTAGTGAAGCAAAGGCAAAATAATTTTTAAAATTATGACTGTGTATTGTCAATGTATGAAGCAGATTCCAGATCAAGTGTATTGCCCTTCATTTTTACACGGTATTCTTTTAACTTGGTGCATCATTTTTTCTCAGTCTAACAAATGGAAAATTTTTCCAAGCCTGCTGAGACTGGCAGGAACTATGTGTAGTAACTGTTTGGAAAAGTACTAGGTCTCTGTTAAGTAGAAAGATTACTTTTAAATTAACATAGAGAGATTTGAATGACCTTCCTTACCTCCCAGTTTTTGATTTATCTGCTAATAAATACATTTTTGGGTGACATCTTCCTTTCTCAGCACTCTGCACCTTCCTATCTGTAGCATAGTTTATGGTGCTTTTGCAAATGAGCACTTGGTTTCCTCTAAAGTTCTTAGAACTGGGACTCTGTCCCAAGGGGAAGAACTTGGAGTGAAAGTGAAGTTAAACTAAGGTAGCTAGGAACTGATCAAAGTTAGGAATTTTATGAGAACTACAAGCTCTGAAAACAAGCTCTGGGCAAACAAATCACTTTGTAAAGATGCTGGTTTTTATTTTAGGTTGACTCCTATGGGAAATGCCTGCATAACCGTGAGCTTCCTAGTGAGCGACTGAGAGACACTTCTACAGCCACTACAGAAGATTCTGAATTTATGACTTTTATCGCCAGGTACAAGTTTCATCTGGCCTTGGAGAATGCCATATGTGACGACTACATGACGGAGAAGCTGTGGCGTCCAATGCACTTGGGTGCTGTCCCAGTATACCGAGGCTCTCCAGCTGTGCGAGACTGGATGCCAAACAACCTCTCCATCATCCTTATAGATGACTTTGACAGTCCCCAAGAGCTGGCAAAGTATCTTGATTTCCTGGACAAGAATGGAGAGGAATATTTGAAGTATCTAGAGTATAAAAACCTTGGTGGAATCAAAAACCAGTTCTTGCTAGAGAGCTTGGCAAGGAGGGAGTGGGGTGTTAATGACATGACTCTGCCTAATTACCTGAATGGTTTTGAGTGTTTCATCTGTGACAGGGAGAACACCCGAGTCAAAGAGGAGCAGGAACACAAAAAGTCTCATGGGAAAATTCCAGCTCCCAGACCTCGCATAGCTCAGTTCAAGCACATGGGATGTCCTATGCCAACCCCTGGGTTTGGAAGTGTTGAAGATCTGTCTAGAGGAGACAGGTAATGTACCAATACTATGCTTTTTGAAGGAAACAAAAGCTTCAAATAACAGTAGCTGTAACTTTTAATAATGCTTTGTACTTAAAGGATCTCTTAACACATCTCCAGTTACACTATGTCTTGTGGGTGATATGGTTGTTCTGCTAATATTGTGTAACACTGGAGCTGAAAAAGAGGCTTAGATGGTGGTATCGGTTAGTGATTGAATGAGGACATAATATTCTGTTAAAATGCTCTGTGACCTTGGGCAATGTGGTTATCCTTTGTCTATCAGCCTCTTTTTTTGTTTGTTTGGAGGAGGGATGTTTTTCAGTACCATGATGGTAAAGCACTTGGTGGCCCTTGGGTGAGAGAAGCTCTATACCTCATTGTAAAGTACTGCATTAAGAATGGGCTTGCCACAGTGTTCAGTTCAGGCCTGGTTAGCACCTGTTGAGTTCAGAGCAGAAGTTAGTCTCATCCAGAATACTTAAGAAGACTTTTTGTTGTTTTGTGTGACAGAATTCTGGCTTGTGTTGAAGGATGCCATCCCATTTATTTAGGAGGGACCATGCAGGACAGAGAAGAGGTTGAGTGGCTTCTTGCCCTCTTTGCACACGGGGATTGCTAGTGTTGCTGGAATCTCCCAGGCATATAGGCCGATGTTAGCCATTTCTGGTGCGAGCTGCCCTGAAGTCTCTAGGTGGAGAACTAAGACCACACCAACCCTCAGGTAACCACTTTTGACAGGCAGAAGAGAGTTTGGGTTGCATGATCTCCTTAGTCCTTACACATGCGTTGGTACAAAACAAGTCAGTGCTTGGGTTCCCAAACCTTGAGATTTTCCACTGACAGTGTTTGAAGTTGCGGTTGCTAGAAGGAAGGGTTCTTGCAGTTTATAACCAATGTGTGCACAATTACTCAAGCGCATGCAGTTCACTTTCTATGAGACATCAGACAGCTATCATAAAGATGAACCGTCAGCCATAGCAGATCTTGCCTATGTTCATAACTATCGCTAAAGATTTCAGTGTTCTGATGTCAGTCTCACTGTAGTATTAAATTAATGACTTTTTGAAAATATTGGAAAGATCTCATGCACTGTCCAGAATGAAGTTGTTAATCTACTCTATCCCAGTTTATATCAGTTTTCAGCTTTGTTAATAATTTCCTGGACTAAGGAATAGAATGCTTAGGAATGTTAAAATGTTAAAAGAAACAGTATGTTGAAAACGTAGAATCCATCATTTCAGGTATGCTAACCCAGAATTAAGTTCCCTGTGGATATGAAGCTCTAAAAAAGTATGAAGATTTTTTTTTAAGTGTGGTGAACTACTCCGTCCTATGTTTGGATGCTCTCAAAAACGGCCAACTGAAATTAAAAAAGGCAAATAAGCCTGAGGTTATTCCGCTTCTTTAGAAAATGCCTATTTCACAAAGCTTGTGATATTTGTTGCTAAAAAGCATTTTTCACAGTACAATTAATTCTCATATTGACTAATTGTAAAGTTATGCTTTAAGTAAAAGGGGCCCATAATCCTTTGTTTTCTGTTTGTTGTTTGATTTATTGGAGCTTTTTTGTATACCTTTTCTCAGTCCCAGTAGCAGAATGTGCTTTTCCCTTGTAGCATGCTGTGCAGCATCCTACTCTATGAGAGTATTCTCTGCTTTTTCATATAATTTCTTTTGCTTGAGCAGCAGATGGCAGTGGAGAAATACCTTTGAAGGCACAGCATGGGTGCCTATGCTGCTTACTTGCAAGCTCAGGTACTCGTTTATTATTTTGTGCAGAGGTCATCAGCAAGGAGTTTTGAACAGCTGGTCCATAATCCAAGCTACAGTTGCGTCCCATGGAAGTTTCCATGTCTCCTTGAACCATAGTGTGGTATTCTTCCCAAGTTTATAGATGTGAGATGTGTCTGGAAAAATTGTACCAGGAAAGCTTTTACATTGTCTGCTATCTACTTCAGAAAGATATGTATCTATACCTTCTGAGGCATAATCGAGGGGATCTCCAGTGAAATACAGTGGTTTCTATCTCATAAGCATCAGAGCTTTCACTGTTTTAATCTCCAAAATGGAACATGATTCCTTAGAATTGTAAATGGTGTTACAGTAACATAAAATTGCCACTAAAGCATTAATTAAACGAGTTAATAGTTTGGCAGAGTTTGACAGTAATACATCAAGAGTATGATCAATTCAGATGATTGGCTACTGAGCCAGTCAATTATGTATTTTGTTACATTGTGGAAAATGGCACAGGCCTAGTGAGGTTCCAAATAATAGAATATATGCAACATACAAGGTCTGACCATAAACATACACTGTGACTTTGAGTTCTGGAGGCTTCTGTAACTCAAAGAACAACAAAGGCAATTGGAGTTTATATATTTTTAGAGCAAATACCCAATTACAATAAGGTTGCCATGCATATCTGCATGCTCTGGAACCCTTATTCCCAGATGTAATTTGTTTTTAGGGTTGATGAAAGAAAGGCTGTAGAACAACTATTTGTATGTGTTAGGTTATGGGCCAGTCACTATAATCTATTTAATTCTTGGCTGCTTTGTACAGAAAGTAGTGAGTTACTGTACTACTGATAAGCTGAATATCTGTTCAGTAGGAACCAGAATCTCCAGTTATTCTTGGAATCCCACCTTTGTGAAAAGACATGTTTGGTTTGTTTCATTGATAAGGATTCATTTTCCAAAAGAGGGGTGTTTGAGAGGATAAATACAAGAAGACAAAGGGACAATACCCTTCCAGTTACCTAAAGTTTTAATCTGTGCTAGCATGAGAGAGGCGAGTGTACCATTGATAAGGGAATATTTTGAAACCATCATGGTTTTGGTAGTTCCATTTTATGTCAGTGTCACAGTTTATTTATGACAAAAGGAAAACCAGCTTAAAAGGGTATCAGATTTGCTACAAATACAGTATAAAGTGTCTCTTGCAATAGAATCCAATAATCAGCCAGGATTAAAGATAGATCTGTATCTCATGGTAATAACATTTTATGTGTATGTAGTTGGTAGTTTCAGGATATTTGTCAAGTCCTGTTCACCCTGGGGTACTATTTTTTTCCAAGTTACTGAATCAGAGTGAAATTATTTCCGTAAAAACCTGTAACAGCAGTGTAGAAAGAAAAATACCCAAGTGTTCTTATTTAATGTTTTTAACAAAGTCTTAACTTGGATACTGGAATTCCTTTCAGTGTTGTTTCTGTAGAGTTTAGCTGGAAAACATTTTATTTTTTCTGTTACCTACTACCACTTAATCTTGTGTCTAGTACTTAATGCAAGTATACTAATTTTCCTAATGTGTGCCCTTATTCAGTGCTGTAAAAAACAAGTAACTCATGTTAGCAGTCCTTGAACAAAGGTTAATTAATTTAGCTGGTAAGCAAAGTGATCTCACAGTATGTCCAAGTGCTGCATTTTACAAAGGAACCTTTCAGCAGACTTTTTTTAATGCAAAAGTAAGCCTCTGTCTATGATCCTTCACATTGTAATCTATGCTAAAAGGTTTTTTTGAGGTCTCCGTTACTGTACACTGTAGAAATGTTCCACCATAGATGATGGTGTTGACTACAGAAAACTAATTCCATACAAGTTGTATGTTGCTCCACAGAGAAAGTGACTATGATGTGTTGTGCGTTTCTTGTGGTCTCCCTGGAGTAGTGGTTGAGATCTGCTTCTGGGCAGTGCAGCCGTGCTTGCTTTAATATATGGTGTATAGAGTGAACGCAGAAGGCACTCTGCTTATTTCTGTGGTTGGGAGGGAGAAGAAGCGAAAAGCTCTCTGTCTGTAGGTTAACAAATACTGAATAACTCATATGGACAGACTGAAAAAAGCATAATGTGTGGTCCTTCTTTCCAAAATTTGTGATGGGCTTATGTGGCTGGGTAGCAGATATAATGGAGAAGAGATAAATAAATTATTGCCATACCTTGATATAACACAAACAACAGAAGTAGTCCATGTGATCATGAATGGGAAGGGAATTGCAGAAAGTTGCAGTGATGTAGTCTGTGCTATGAAAAGCTTGAGAATGTATGCATTGAAAAAGAGAAGGTGTATGCTTGACCATGTAGTCTGGAGATAAAGAGCAGGGTCAGAATTGAGGGATATAATGATTTTTTTTGTCTCAGACATGTAAAACCTGAATTTGTAATGGGTAGCAGTCATTCTCTAATTGTTAAATGGTGTATCTGAGGAAAAAAAAATATTCGTTCTTAGACTACCTGTTATATGCATACTGGCCACAGAAGACTACTCCCAAAATCATGTAAGGACTCTCTGCGCTAGATTTTATTTTAATAGAAGCTTTTAATAATTTGGTCTCTTTGGTTAACACTACAGTCAGATGCTGATATTTTTAGAATGTTGTAAAGCTAATGCTGAACTTACATTTTCTGTAGAGAATTTTCATAGCATAGTTTCTTTAAATGACTTGGAGCACAACGGCAAGGTAGCAACATACTTTGTCATGACCATCTCTGGGCCCGTTTTCCTCTTAGGTGAAATAAAAACAATCATTTCAGTGCTATGACAGCTGCAGGCTCATTTGTTTTTTTAATGGTTTATGGTGGTGTCTCTTTTTTTGTTTCAGTTGGAAAGAGATGTGGCTGCAGGACTATTGGCAAAGCCTTGATCAGGGTGAGGCCCTCACTGCTATGATTCATCGGAATGAGTCGCATCAGGGAAGATTTTGGGACTATATGCATGAGATTTTTCTCAAGAGGACGAGGCAACACTGATCCATCTTTGCAAGAGCTTGGTTGGAAAATTGCATTGAAAGTTGAGACTGCGAATTCTTACCTCACTACAAATGTTTGCCTTGAAATAGAGGAAAAACTCTCACAGAGACTATTTTTTCTGGTGCATGAAGTGAGTAAGTTTCTGTTATGACTGGATTTCAGTGGAGATCTTAGCAACTGCTTTGGTTGGAATTTCAGCTCTGTGCTGTGAAGCCACTCCTGACTTGCAGGTGTCAACATGTGGGGCAAAAGAAGAATTTACTCTCCTTTTGCATTTGGTATAGTTTCCTTTTGGCTTGCATGACTTCAGAGGAGCATCTCTTCAGACTCTTGCTTAAATGCCCTAAGTTATTTCAGGGATTTTTTTAATCTCCAAAATATTAATAACTTTTTTTTAAAGTATTTGATCAGTCACTTATTCTCCTCATTAAGGTGTACTTTTAATGGCTATTAACAAATAGCTTTTCCAGTGAAGGAATTACAGAAGACAAATGTCTGTGGAGAGCAATTGTGCCTTATGAAATTGCAGCAATAAAGTCTCTAGATTTAGATTAGATATTAGGAAGAAATTTTTCACTGTGAGGGTGGTGAGGCACTGGAACAGGTTGCCCAGGGAAGCTGTGGATGCCCCATCCCTGGAGGTGTTCAAGGCCAGGCTGGATGAGGCTTTGAGCAACCTGGTCTAGTGGAGGGTGTCCCTGCCCATGGCAGGGGGGTTGGAACTCGATGATCTTTAAGGTCTCTTCCAAGCCAAACCATTCTATGATTCTGTGATATGATGATTCTTCCCAGGTAAGCATGCCTCACGTACTCCTGCTTTTCAGGTTAACTGAATAGGTATGGGCAGGTCCCTTACACTCTGCCTGATTTTCCTCTTTTGCTGACTTTCCAGGTGATATGTACAGTGGGATGAGAGACTAATTTCTTTAATTCACAACTTTCAACAAAGTATTTCACACTAGAAAGTGTATTACCTGGTATTGTGGAGAACTAGAGTAAAATTAGTATGCTTTGGTTCTTTTAAGTTTCCATCAAAGCTGAAATCGCAGCTATAATCTTGATTTGTAATCTCGTTAATACCAGCAATTCAGAGGCCTTTGATTTGTTCTTTTTGAACATCTGCAGCTTTCTGCAAAGACAAATACATTTTAACAATGGTGCCTTTCCAGTTGTCCCAGTTTCGGCTGGGACAGAGTTAACTTTCTTCATAGTAGCTAGTGTGAGGCTGTGTTTTGCATTTGTGCTGAGAAGGTGGCTAACAACATACTATGTTTATAGTTTTTGCCAGGACAGTCAAGGACTTTTCAGCTTCTCTGCTGTGCCAGTGTCCGCAGGGGCAGGAGAAGCGAGGAGGGAGCACAGTCAACAATTAATGGCTTAGGATTCGACCTTAGGTTTAGGATTGAGACCCAAATTGGCCAGTGGTATATTCCATGTCATGCACGTTGTGCCCAGTATGTACATGATGATCTGTCTGGAAGTTCGCTTTCTCTCTCTTTGGATCTCTCTCTTGTTTGGCTCTCGGATGCTTGGGTTCTTCTCTTTTCTGGGATTGCG
>NW_010121919.1:0-295 GCF_000699245.1 Pterocles gutturalis
TCCAGCACCTGTGTGGTGGCCCTGGACAGCTCTCTTTCGGTGTGAGTCTTCTCAACTAACTCTAGATGCCCAGAGGTGTGTTTATTGGGGGGTGGTGTGGGGGGGTGTGTGTGTGTTGTTTAAGCCAGCTGTCTAGTTGATCTTGAGGGTCAACAGAAGAAAAATCGGTGCTTGTAAGGCATGGATTGCCTGATCTGTGTGAGACAGGGTGAACTGAGGCTTGACAGTGCCTCTCTCTCTGCTGATGATCAGTGGGGTACAGAAGAGTAGCTCGCCTGGACATACCTGCTCTGGC
>NW_010121919.1:562-799 GCF_000699245.1 Pterocles gutturalis
GTAGACATCGCCTGCGTGTTGGCAAATGGCTGCACAAGAGAGCACTGAGTTCCTGACAAGGTTCACATACCACAGCTGCAGGCAGGAGGCAAATATCCAGCCTGACACCACTGTAGGGAATTGCCTTGCTGTTCTTTAATTGGCCTGTGTGAAGAGAGACCATCATCCACCTGCAACAATTTCATGAGATCCCCCAGAGATCCAACTTCCTGTGGCACACAGAGGGAAAACAGAAAA
>NW_010121920.1:0-1494 GCF_000699245.1 Pterocles gutturalis
CGGCATTCCAGGTTCAAGTGCTCCTCTCCCTCCTTCCAAGAAGCTGCCGGTGATGCTGGGAATCGCTCTCATTCTGGGATGCTGGGGAGGAATATACTGACCCCCCCCCACCAAGTAAGTGGCTCTGGGGACATCCACAAACCCCCTGGCAGTGCTCCTGTCCAGGCACGTGTCCAGTTTGTTTGTGGTCTCTCCGGATTTTGCTGGTCTGTGAAGCCCCCGCGTTGCGCGTTGCCCACCAGCCGCTCCCCAAAGGGCCCAGCAGACCCTTTGGAGACCCCTCAGGACAAGCAATTCTCAGTCTCATTTCCCTGCACTTCCAGCACTGCGCGCCCCCAGCCGATACCCACAGGCTATATGTGAGATAAGGACCAGCAGCACTGTGCTTCCCTGTCTTGGCAGCCTCCTAGTTCCCGGCAGCGCTACCAGAAATGTGTGGACACGAGGAAGGAGATGTCTCACAAAGAGATCCAGTGCCAGATGGAGAACCAGTCCTGGTCTCAGATAATTGTGCAGAGTTTCCAAAACCTCCCCAAATTACTGATCCATGGTCCTCTGGGATGACTGAGTCCCAGGGGCGATGCCTCTCCCAAGCTTTGGGGTGCACACCGGGATGCACCACTGTGGAAGCTGGCACCAACACCCAGCCTGACCTTGACAAGGTCACCCCAACTTCCACATCCACTCAAGGCAGAGCAACTCCAACATGGTTTGGAACAGGGACAGTTAGTACCTGTTGAGTACCTAAAGCAATTAAAAGCACATCGAAACTCTGAGTGTGCCGGGAGCCTCCTGTAAGTGGTGCTGGGCTCTGGCACAGAGGGGACAGCCGCGACACACGGAGGACACAGCGAGGCCAGCTCGCTTCTGCTGGCACAGGGCTGGGCTGGCTGCGGCAGCGGCATTGGGAGAACTGGCTCTGCTCCGGCAAAGGCGGCCACCTAGCCCGGGAGCCTTGGAGGGATCCCAAAGCCAATCAGTGTTTCCAGCCCCTGTCCCAAGAGCCCTGGGTGCCCCAAACACTGTTCTACTTGTCTGACCAAGATTTCCTGTCCTTATGGCTGTCACAGAAATGGGAAATACCCCCTCCACACCCCCCGGCTCAAACCCACCGGCAGGATGGGCTCTGGCTGCGCTGCTCCATAGCAGCACTGGTGAGACTTAACCCATCCACAGCCCCGAACCAGCTCTGGGGAGCTCTGGGAGGGGGACATTAATCCATGATGTATTCTGGAGAGACAGGGGATGTGCCAGTGACACGGTCAGGACCCCTCAGCTCAAACCAAACACCCACCCCACGGTTCCCGACCCCAGGGCCACGTGTCGTCTGGTACCCCCTCCACAGTGGGGCTGCTGCACCCTGGATGCAAAGGCCCCCATAAAAAGCCAAACTTCTCTCTGCAGGCGACAGCCCAGGGCTCCTCAGCTGGGCCGTGGCTGAGGGGACAGGGAGCAGGACACCCCCTGCCTGGCAGTCCTGGTCCCTGCCCTTCC
>NW_010121920.1:1557-1842 GCF_000699245.1 Pterocles gutturalis
CAGGGGATCGATAACCATCTGTTGCCATAGAGACTTGCTCCCGCTGCCTTCCCCGCATCACCCAACGAGATGAAACAAGAGACGCACGCTCCGCTTGGAAAAACAGGAAGAAAATGTTTGGCTTGAAACCGTGCTGGGGGTGGGGGTCAGGCCGGCAGCAGGCAGCGCAGACAGCCCTGCAGCAAACAACGGGGAGGCTCCAAAAGGGGAGCTGCACAGGCCAGAGCTGCAAATATTATTTAAAATAATGTTAATGATAATAGTGCGTAGCACTGAACATGGAAC
>NW_010121921.1:0-249 GCF_000699245.1 Pterocles gutturalis
CCCCAAATTTTCCCCAGCGAAGCCAGACACTGGCAGAAACTGATTTTTTTTTATTTTTTTATTTTTTTTCTCGCCACCCTTGGCCCTTTCTAAGCCGCTTTTCCTCTGCTCAGGAGGAATTAACCTAATCTCCTTTTGTGCGGGGACAAAGCTCCCACCGCCACCATAATTGCCCGCTCCGACCACGCTGAGAAATTATTCGGTTGGTGGAAAAAAACTGGGTGTTGCTCCCCCATCACACGCTCCCGG
>NW_010121922.1:0-5690 GCF_000699245.1 Pterocles gutturalis
GCAGCTCTCTGTGAGCCGGGGGGTGGGCTAACATCTCGGCCCTCGTTATTGAAAGAGCTGTTCAGTTTCACTTTTTCACAGTTTTATCTCCATCCTGCACAATTACAAGCAGAGCTCCCCGCCCGCCCTAACCACACACAACTTCACTGTCATGAGCGGGGCTGCGCCAGCTGACACACGCGGTGACACACACGGGCGCGCCTGACTTCATAGCCAAACACATCACCTTGAACACCCGGAGCTCTTGTTCTTGCCGAGCTCTGGCAAAGATGAGCAATTCTGGTAATCACAGCTGAAAGGGCTGATCTCTTCACCGCGGGCACTGGGAAACTCAGTGGGAATTGCTGTTCTCTTAAAGGCAGACAGAATAGAGCCCTCCGACCTTAAGCTAAGTGCAAATGACTGATAAAGGCAAACGCACAAATACTGTTTTAACCACTGAATTTACCCTTTTCAATTTACTTAATTGAAATTAACAGTTGGATTTAACCGCTGAAAATCTCAATTTAAATCCCTACTAACTAATGCCTCATCGAGACTCATGGCAAGGTGCTGTTTTCCTTCTAGAAAGCGGAAATTGATAGGCATCTGAGATATGCATAAAATCAAGAGTTAAATTCTGAATATTCTCACACATGCTGCCTTGCCACCCTGCTTTGCAATGCTTACTAACCGCACTCAGCATCCTTCCCACCCTTTTGCGCTAGCCGTGTTCACTCTTCATTTGCCCCCTGAAACACAACGTGGAGAAAGAGAAGGGAGAAATGCAACAGTTCCCTGTGAAATGTGAGGAACACAGCCGTAATCATGTGCCAAAAGCTGCAGTGTAAGCAGAACGGTAAGAGGAGGCTGTAGATTCCGTTATTTCTCATGCTGCTATTCACTTTATCTAGCAGTCGAGATTGCAAGCCCCTTGGGGACTGAGCAATTCCTCAAGCATCCTCCACCTTCCTTAGTCCTTGCCTCTGAGCAACAGTTCAGCAACAAACAAAAAGGCAAAATGCAACAAGGAAAAAACAAAAGCAACCAGCAGTACAGAAGAAGGTAAATGTCGGCTTTACTCTGTAGAACAGTTAGTGGCTTTATCTCCATTTTGACAACAAACATTTTCCAGGGGCATATATGTGGCTGGGATCCCCTCGGTCCACTGACTTCTCGCGTAGGGGCACAGCGCTGACAGCATTAGCAGCCGGCTTCAACAGCCCAGGTTTCTTAGATTGAGTCCTACCATGTATCTCAGGAGAGGAATGAGTGAAATCGTTCTTCCCTGCTGCTGAGTGCCAATTTGCAGAAAAATATTCGCAAACAGAGGATGTATGTTTAGTCTGACTGAAGCAATTAATGATTTTGAAAGGAACTCGCAAATGTGCTAAGGGAAAACAGGGAACCGTCTTAAATATAGATGTGAATGGTTTTAAAGAAAATATTTTGTTTGCTTTCTTGCTTTTCTATACAAAGTGATGCATTTTAATATTTACTGAAATATGCTTATGCCCCTTCTCCATGTGGAAACACAGCTGACTTATCTTTCTGTATCTATATGGATGTAGATGCAGCTGTGTGAGTGTCTGTATACATTCCCTCCTAATAATGTTTGAACACATTGCCTGATTTCAACTGAATTTGACAGAGGTCTCAAAGATAACTAAATTGCGCTTTTTTTTTTTTTTTGTGAAAACAGGCAGCTGACTAGAGAAAAGAAAAAAAAATCTTTAAATTCTGCATCTAAAGGAGAGGATGCAACGTGAACTGAGACCTTATTAGACACCTGAGCACAGAGAGCAGAGTGCCAGCTGTAGATGAAGCTTCAAACACTGCTTCAATCACAGGATACAAGTTCATAGAAAACCTGCTTATGGACCTATGTGTTTTAAGATAAGAACTCTCTAAAAATAGTTTTAGTCCCATCTGATTTTAATACAATTATTCTTTTTCTTTTGGAAGGAAACACAGCTCCACCCAACTACTTCATGACTATTTTCAGTTCAGCTAGAGACTAGAAAAATCCTTTATTTGCAGAGCTGCACTCAGTGCTCCAGGTCCTGGGTTTGCTGTTCATGTTGTACTACCTAGCAGCAGTTTTCACAGTCCGTAAGGTCTTTAGGAGCAAGCATTTTTCCATCTCTTACAGGAAATACATTTTAGGCCTATTTTATCCTCTTGCCTGGGATGAAAATCTGCCAGCCTGAAACATCAGCATAGCAAGAAAGCCACATTGCAAACACCTGCACAATGCCTTGCTATCCTGGGTGCTGACAGGGACAGTGAAGCCACGGTGGTGGTCATGCCCCCAGCCTGCAAGGTGCACAAGAAGAACTTATTGACAGCTTATTCTTTAAAGTGCCTCCAAGGTCAAAATTCCCAGCTCAACTCGGAAATTAAAAGACAGAAAGTCTGTGTGGTTTCTTCTGTAGGGAAGATGTTTTGAATCCTGGATATAATGACAGGATCACAAGCACAGGTTTGTTTGAAGCATTTGTATTGGTAACTCCACAGTTGTGTCTGCCTGGAAAAACATGCTTCCCTATAAATGAATCACATATATTTTTCAAAAGGTAATCTTTCCTGAAACCCCATTGTCATTGCCATTCATTATTATTTGTAGTAGAAAAAAAATATGCAAAATATATTCACTAATTGCAGGTAACAATCTGTCTAAAAGAGAACAAAACTCACATATATCTGGTGTACAAGTGGAGGGCATAATCTTATAGAAGTGAAGGGTATTTCTAATTTATGTTCGGATATCTGAATGTAAATTATCCCTCATACTCTCCCAAAAGGAACAGATTTTCAAAAGAAATTTCAATCACATTGAAATGAAATTCAATTTCAATAGCATTGAAATTGTGGCAGCAAGTAGCAAAGCATTCTGTAATTTCCACATATACACACACCTAGAAAAACCTCCATACCGAATTTCTCCCAACAGCCAGTGATTCAAATTGTCCATATTCATTGCCTGCCCACGTAGCACTGACCATTCCCGTATCAAGGCTGTGCTGCCAAATGCAGGACCGCAGGGTACACACAACTTTGTGCTTATTCAGCCACGGATTGATTCGCGCTCTTCAGCTCAACATGCTTTATGGATGGGAAGTGGCACAACCAGTAATAATTGCTTTTTTTGTCTCTAGTACTGTAAAGCTACTGGCATGTTATGGCTTGGTGAATGTCTGCCAGCCTGAGAAGATGTCATACGTCTGACCTAAGACTTAGGCTCTGGGAGGGGCGGGAAAAAAACATGCATTACCTTTGTGAGAACTGCTGCTAGCAGACTCCAAACCCAGCAAAGTTCTGCAAGTAACTGATTTTCCTTCAGTTCACTCCAGACACCGGTGTATCTGAGCTAGCTGTATAAAATTGACTTTGAGTAGCCCTAGGCATGCAGTCATCACAGTTCCCCACGGCGGCGTGGACATACCCTAAGGTCACAACAGTCCTGGGATGACGCATTTTCCTGCCTTAGTGTCTTGCCCTTAAACTGAAACTTGTAAACAGATGAAATGCGTTTTCAAGCCGATGCGCATGTGTGCACACAGCTACACCATCCTCACACGCTGAGTGGAGAGATCCAAAACTCCTCACAAGGAAAAAGAAAAGATTATAACAAAAGCAGGAGAATAAAAACCAATGCAAATCCTTCCTTCACTTTAAATTCTAAGAGGCCATTTTGGGTAAGCAAGGAGTAAACCCCCAACCCTTATTTACATCTCAGGCTGCTGTGTAAATTATAAGACCATATCCAACTGTAAATACGGATTATCTACACACTTGAGTTTTCTCTTAGTTGTTTATATGCTGTTTGAGAAACTGGGATCAGAAACACCAGGGGAAAAAGGGAAGGGTACAGCTACACAGACAGGAGACAAGAGGAAAGGGGGGAAAAAAGGCATAGAATAATTCCTTTTCCTCTTGACTGCTACTGCTTGGTCCTTGTGAAAGGATGGGCAGGGGAAGGGTGGAACTATCAGCAGCTCCATCACAGCCGGGTGGAGCCAGACCACCGGGGAGATGGAAACCGGGAGGCTGAGAGCTGCAGCTGCCTTCTCTGGGAGGAACATCTGCAAAATCCTGTGTGGCAGCAGCAGCAGGGGAGGAGGAACGGGCACAGGCAGTGAGCGTTCCCAGGGATGTGCTCACACAGATAACTGTCCCACTGGATGGCTTCCCAGGCTGCTGCCGCAGCACTTCCCTCCCCCAACAGGGATGAGGCAAAAACCATCGTGCGCAACAAGCAATCCAAATGTCAGTGCGGCCTCTTGCTTCAGCATCCTGTTTCTTGTGATGCTTTTTGATGGCCAAGCTGATGAGAATGGGAACAGTTCTTCCTCACCGATAACATATTTTGTTCTTACATAGAGACTTTCATACTGCTGGCACCTCAGAGTCAATGCAGAAATTAAACAGAAGATGGAAGTTACCTTGGAGCATTTGCCACCACCTTATGACCAAATGGTTTTCTATAGGAGGTCACTATCATTATACAGACAGGAAGAAAAAGAGATGCAGAGCTGACAACCGACTGGCTGAAGGTTCACGTGTAAGCTTCGTGTAGGCTTAGGGTGCCAGCTCTTCTGGTGCACAAATTCACAGGCTGTTCTCCTAGGCATGCTGGAATCACCAGGGATCTTTGCTCTTTGAATTCAGGATAAAGATAGAAATGAGAAGGGCGTAAGGACGGATCCTCTCTCCCAGGCTGCGTATCTATATCTGTATCTATATCTACACTTGATAGTATACATAAAACGGGCTATGGACCATTCTCTGTCTCCGATGTGTGGTCACATCTACACATGCCTGTGTTTTATTCCACTCTCACCAAAGGGTGAGAACAGTCCCTGGCACATACTATTCCCAAACCACGCTTGGACATGTTCTGGGAGAAGGCTAGTCAGACAGGCCAAAGGCATGTCAAGGACCCTGCTAACAACTAAGCACTCTGAAAAATAAGTAATGATCCTGTTTTATTTATCAGTGCCACTGTAGCCTTAGAAGCTAGAGCGATAAGGGTATTTGATGCCTTTGTCTCATCCCAGACTCGTGTTCTTCACACTTCTTTTCTAGATAAACCTGCTATGTTCTTTTATGGGCCAAAAATTCTTAGTGGGGAACCTCTTTGCTATTTGTATCTCATAACTAATATATATTAAGACTAGAGGTCACTAGAAGCAAGAGATCAAGACCAAACATAACATTATATTCTAAATTATGACATTGAAAACCAACTCTACAGTAAGTTCTGCAGTACCTTTTCTACCTGAGTCACAAATCCCCTGACACCAAAATTTGACATATGCCCTCAGAGTGTCTCTTTCTTGCCATTGCCAAGCAGCTCCATTTTAACTTCATTCCCCTGCTTCAGTCCAGGAGACAGTCAGTAGGAGCTGTCTGTACACACTTACCATCTTTCTGCTGGGGTAGGAAGCAAGCTGGCAGGGCAAGCCAAGGCCAGCACCCCCAGATGGCTTGGCTACAGATACATGTAGCGTAGCAGGGAGGCTGCTGAGCAGCCAATGTTACCATCTTTCCATAGACTTTTCTCCCTGATTTCCCTCACGCGCAGTCTTCTGATTCGATTTTCACCATGTTTCTCTAGTACTGCCAACAAAGGTCAGGATGCAAAGTCAGTAAATACCATTCAGTTGTAGAGGCTGAAACTACAGATATGTATTAATGTATGTATTAAA
>NW_010121923.1:0-4437 GCF_000699245.1 Pterocles gutturalis
GGTGCGGGGGCCGGTGTGGTAATTCAGCGCTCACAGGAGCGGGAATCGTCGAGGGGAAGGACTGAGAGGAAACCCCCTCGTTAAAAGACCCGCGCGTCGGAGGCGAGCTATGGGATGCGCTTCTGGGCGCTCCGCGGGGGCGGACCTGGCGCGCCCCTGCCCCGGCGGCTGCTCCGAGCTCTGGATGCGGCGTTGGTGGCGTTGGTGGCTTTAGCGAGCGTGTCCCGGCCGGGTGGGGCTCACCTGAGACTGGGGCACCCGCCAGAGCTGGAAGCAAGTGTAGGTTTGGGTCTTCAGAGGGAGAAAACTCGGCTCTCAAACTTCTGCAGCAGTCTTAAGTCAGTGTTTGTCTGTACAGTCTTAACGGCGTTGTCTTGTACAGGCAGATTTTGAGATTTGATTGATTGCCTGCATGTTGTAGCTCTGTTTTAATTGTTTAAGAAGATAGAGAGTGGACGTGCTACAGTGTCTTTCTAAGGAACAGCTATACATTGAGATTTGTTTGCATCTATACAGGAATGTTTCTTCTTTGCAATATAGTAAGGAGGAAAAAGCAAACTTTTAAGAGCATACAGCATAAATAGTGTTTTTAATGTGTGGGTATATCTGCAACTCTCAAAACCAAGAGGAAGACAATACTTCAGAAGTCCATATCTAACAGTTGAGCTTAGGTTTAATTTAAGTGCTGTAGGATCACATTGTGTATTTCCAGCACACAAGTGCCTATGCTCAGAAGCTGCTAGATTTAATGAAAAGGCTATTCTTGATTGCACTTTAGTTCAAACCCGCCAAGCTAAAGCTAACAGGCTGTCAGAAGCATGTTGCATGTGCAAGCACATCCATTCATTTGTCTCGATTTGCACACTTGACTGCACTTCTTAACAAGTATGCAAATCTCTGTATATGTGGATAAGAACCCGACTCTTTGCAAACTGACTCCAGAACAATGCAAATTTGTATACAATTGTTTCAGAAGCTGTAATGGTCCTTGTCAAGAGAACTTTTCTGGTGTTTTGGTTTGGTGGTTTTTTTTTTTTTTTTTGTAGCAAATATTTGATTGCTGTATTCAGAAGTACAGTCACTGACCATTTTGGTGATGTCTTATTAGAAGCAAGTTCATGTGCAGAACTGAGATGTGCTGTTGGGCTTTTGGTGAAACTGTATCTTCCAGGAAACAATAGCTAAGTACCAGGACTTCCAACATTTTTAAAAGCTTGCCTGCCTGAAACGTAGCCTGAAATATTTCAACTACCTCTGTTATAATGTGAATTGTACAGTCACATATGGTACAGGAAAGCTCTTAGTTTAACAATTTATATGACTACTATGTAACACTTTTTATTTTAAAGGAATAGTGAAGATTACTCATCCACAAGATGCATTTTACATTAGTAGTCTCACTGCAGGAGTCCATTAATGGCTGAGGAAACCCAGTCGCTTCATCTTCTAGCTGAAGCTTCTGCATTTAAGTGGTGACATATGTAGCAAAACTGAGGAGAGATCTGGCTTTTAAAACAATGTGTAATATGTGTACACTGCTTACAGAAACTATTCCTGGATGCATATAAAGCTTTGGGATTCTGAAAGAATACAGGCTCTATCCTGTATTTCCCTGAAGCATTTCAAAGCATGTGATGAGTCTCATGTCACTGTATTATGCGGCCAGCACTTGGCTGGTAGAATACGGGAGAGGATTTGAAGCCAGTTACAGAAGGAACCGTTTATGTACTATTGTCCTATCAGGTGTATTAGCTGAAGTTGTATTCGTTAAAGATTCTCTAGACAATAACAGCCAAAGATATTTAGTGTGTTTATGCCAGAATATTCTGATATACTGGCAGGAGAGCTCTTTTTTTTTCCCCCCCACCGTTTTCCTCCTCCTCTCAATGACCACACCCCTATCCTGCCACAGGCACATGGATATATCTAGTACTAGTTGGCATTTTTCCAAACAAGAAATAGTACTATTGAATTATTGGGCAGTGTGTCCTGTCCACCTGACTTTCATCTAGCTTATCCATCTATGTTATATAAGAACGAACAGTTCGGACTTAAACAGGCTTACATTTAAAATCGTTAAGGCTACATCCTAAACAGACCTGTTTCTGGAAAATTGCTGTTTTATGCGTCAATAATGATAATCTGGAATAAATGGAAATATCACCGTTCTCATTCCAAATAAGTTAAATATGCAATTCATATCACTCACATAGAAACTGTTCTTGAAACTGACTTGAGTGCTGGTGGAACCTTGTGGAAAGATTCGTGTTTACTGGAGTAAGTTTGCAGCAGACCCAGCAATAATTGCAAAATTGAGCGTTCAAGAGCACAGGGAAGGAAGGGTCTACCTTTTCAAAATGCCGTTTCCTTAGGGAAAGGTTTTCTGTTTCTTTTTCCAAACATGTTAATTTTCCTAGGATATAATTAAAATGATTGTTTGCATCAAACAATTCATATTTCTTTGTCATCTTTAATTTGGGAATTGTTGAAGAGAAGGAATACCAATGCTTTGTAATTTATAATGTAGTTAGATGGATGTTTTGTGAGCAGTGCTCACAGCCTCCATATCTTGTGTTGCCAGAGAATTGATTCCTAAAGAAAAAAATCAAAGCAGTCTCAGGAGAAACTGCTGAGTCTGCCTTGCTGTCCCATGACATCATGAAGAACATGAAGTGATGATAATGCAGTTTGCAAAGATGCAATTACTTTAAGTATCTATTGGGAAGGAAAGATGCAAGCTAATCTTATTACTAATCATTTAACAGCCTATGTATCAATCATAGACGTTATACTTTAATGACTGCTGTATGCTGTCTTTTTATATTTCTATGGCTTTTTAAATTTTGCTCTTTGTTATTGCTGTGCATCAATAGAAGATTAAATACTGGTACAGTATTTTAAAGCAATCTGTACCTACTTTGGTGTAAAAGTATTTGGATATGTAAAACACTAAATGAAGAAAAACATTTGATGGGTCATAAAAAACAACAAGAGTTGCCTCTAAACTATAGGTTTATTTGCTTCAGATGCTTTTAAGGATGTGGATGTTCATTTGCACAGCTTATGGACAGATTTCAGTTGGTCATAAAATATTGCAAAGTAAGTTAATTAAAGAAGAATCTTCCTGGGTAATGAATTGAATAGAGATAATAAACGCCTTCCTAAAAGGCACAATTTCATTTAGTTCAATTGGTTTGGCCTGCTAATTACACCTAAGTTTTGTCTGTCAGATTTCAAGTATTTTAAGCCACATTTGTAGCTCAGAATTTGAGAAAATATAATTTTAAAAAAACATGGTCAGTCTTATCTACAGAATACATATGCAACTGTTGTGTGTTGAACACACCGTTTATTTGTGAATGCCCAGCATTGGGTTCCATACTAGAAAAGGTTTTAATGGACATGCATGCCCACATGATATAAGGTCTTTTTGTTCAGTTATAGATCTTGTTAGTCGCTAAAGCTGAGACCTTAAGAACTGCAAGGGATGTTGGGTGCCTAACTCTCCTAGATTCCTTTATTGATTCCTCTTGTTATGCCCCTATTCTGAGCAACATCATCTTGGGGATAAATCAGTGATCTAGGTTCGGTTCTTAAAGTGAAATAATGCTTGGATATAATACATGTTTCTATTAAACATGCCTTGCTCCTAACCTGGAAATTCCATAATACCCTGTGGAAAGACACTTTATATTAGGTAAGCTGCTATGACTCATAGATGAGAACACAGTTTTGATAACCTGAAGTTGGTGATGGTGGATGAGTCCTTCTATAGGAGGGTAGAAATGCCAAAGTACTTAAATCAGTTTTAGGAATCAGACTTCTGTATTAGAGGTGATCCCCTGTTGTCAACCCTGTAAAGCTTACCTTGCCTATGGGGGAGAGCTGTGCAGGTTGGCCAGAGAGTGGCTCTTTTCAGAGGCTAAGGAAAGAGCGATGACAAATTCTAGCATTTTGTCTTGTGTGAGCATGCCACTTTTCCAGGAATACAACTGCTTCTCAGTATCTTGTTCAAATTTAGAGGAAGGCGTTGCAATTCTCAAACTCATGACTGTCAAGCCCCAGTACCCCACTTGGCTAACATGCCCAAGAGAAAATACCCACTGTGGAAGCAGCTATGATAAATAATGTGTGGGACAGTATGGATAGTCTGCTTGTCTTTCACGTGGCTTTTCTTGCACCCAGTGAGACAAGGCTGGTGTGCTGTCCCAGTGCAACAGCCAGGTGCAAAAAAGTGTCATGCCTTGTTGAAGTAATATTCCGTACCTTGACTTTACTTCTCTGTAGTTCAGGTCTTGTACAGATCAAACTTCCTGATTATATGATGTTTGCGGGGAAACATGCTATGGTTCATAGAGTGCACTATACATCACTCTTTTTTTTTAAACTAGTTCTTGTAATGACTTTCTCTTTGCAAATCTCTGATGGATCAGGAAA